>NC_139822.1:7607088-7857088 GCF_963457635.1 Microchirus variegatus | reverse complement strand
ACGAGATCCGGGAGATCCGACAGTTTCACTTCACAGGCTGGCCGGACCACGGTGTGCCCTATCACGCCACAGGTCTGCTGGGGTTCATCAGGAGAGTCAAATCCAAAACTCTGACCAACGCTGGGCCCATGGTGGTTCACTGCAGGTTGGCATAGACGGTTTTCAATCATTCTAACCACCTACTGTGTACTCGTATGCATATGTTCCACTTCTATACCGTATATACCATATATAGAAAGAATTATGCATGAAGGACAACACTCTTTCTTCTGACTTGAGCGTTGTTTATCTCTGCGTAGAAAGAGTCTGACAACAGTTAACATCACAACACTTAAGTGTTGACAGGAAAATTATCCTGAGCACCAGAGACAATGTTTGTAGAAAGGCGTGATGCATTTTTATTACTATAATTTGTATTTGCTGTTGACACTGCCAGGTTATCATTCTTAAAGGGAGATACTGTTGAGTAAGGTTATGCAACTTTTGCAAAACAGAGAGTAGAAAGTTATGAAATAGAGTATAGATGCAAATTACTGTGGCATATTAACAGAAACAAGACAAGATAATCTTTTATTAGTCCACAAGGGGGGAATTTACTTTGTTACAGCAGCAATGACAGTAATGGTAAAGTTATATAAACATTAATTTTCACATTTGAAAATGTAGAGATATTTAGAAAATATAATAGACATAAAAATATATAGCATGAGCTTAATATTTACGGTGCATGTTTATTAGTATGCATTGAACATCTTAACTTAACAATGATATGATGACGTTTCATCATTAAAAACTTAAATAGTCTGAATTTGAAGCTGTAGTGTGAGTGTTTTACATCACGAGTGATGGCGGGAAAAACAGAAGTCTCACCACACCCATGGCGTCTATCATGCCGCAGAATCATTTTGTGACACGATGGCAGGCCCCAAGTCGCCGTATTTTAACCGGAAGTAGGCTAACTAAGTAGGCATTTCTTTTCACCGTCAACCAAAGCATTATTGAACTGTCTTCCGAGGAAACGTCTGCAGAGACCAAACCGCGTTGCTCGCCATGTTGCGTCCGGCTCCGCATGGTGTGACAAGACGACTTTCTTCTTTCTTTTCTGCAGACATTTCCACAAAAGATAAGGTGTCGTACAGCTCTGAGTGCCCACACACAATTCTTCCCAATTTTTCACAAAAAGTTGAACATTTTAAACTCGAGCACCAGACACGATTTGTGCGATAGACACAATGGGTGTGATTCGCTTCGCTGCATGAGTCAAAATTAACATATACTTCAGCATATTAAAAACAATGTGGAGAGAAACAAAATTAAAACATTTAAAAAAAAATCCCTCAAAAAATGTGTAATTATGATAGTCTTAACATAAGCACAAAGTTTGTAATTATAATAAGAATCCCAGCTATTCTGATAAAGCAACCCTACAAATCATTTGTTTTCAATCCGAATTATATTTCTGTGTCTATTTAGAGTTTTGTTTTTTCGCTGTTAATTTCTAACCTGAAAGTAAAAGCAACTGTTTTTGTACTGAAAAAGAATATTGGAAGAGAACTGCAGGTTAAGAGATCAACCCTGGTTCTCTGAAACATGGCTGAGGTCTGAAATCCTGAAGTGAATGATGGGAAATATGTTGGAATATGGACTTAGAGTCATACTTTCAGAAAAAGCCCTGTAGGATCACCTGAGGCGTGTGGTAAATCTGGGGGTTAGCAGCACTAGCAGTGCTGTGGTGAGAAGTTACATACTGGAGCTTTAAGTTGAAGGAGGGCTGGAAATACTCTGTAGTCGCAAACTACTAGAAATAATAAAAAAAAAGGGGGGGGTTGATTGAAAAAAAAAAAAAATACATAGCAACCTTTCACCCTGTATTATATGATTTAAAACATTAATTGATTGTGCTGGACATGGAGCACAAGTGTCAAACTCAATTACAGAGAGGCCCAAAATGAAAAAACGGTATCCAAGTCGAGAGCCGGACGAGGTCAAATAATAAAAAGGTCAGAACGCAGCAAGCTTCTACATTGAAAAATTAAATTCAGAATCAAATTTTAAATTTGAGATGCATTGGTGATCAAAATTGATACTTAAAATTGATTCATAAAATAAGGTAAACTGACTACCCAACTGTTTTGAAGTCATACAGAGTACTCACTCTCACTCACTCACAAAAGAACATAATGGGATAGACACACTATGCAGGGTGATATTATTGAAATGTATAAATCAGCAGTATAGTAATGCAATGTATATCTGTCTTACAAATGTATTTTGTTTATTTCTTTTATGGATGAGGGCACTTGATGAGTGTGTCAAAGGAGGAGCAGGAAAGACCTATTATCTCGTGTGCACGGATACAACTTGATGCTCAAAATCTTCCGTTGTGTATGTTTCATGTCAGCGCTGGTGCTGGACGCACAGGCTGCTTCATCGTCATCGACATAATGCTGGACATGGCGGAACGAGAGGGCGTAGTGGACATTTACAACTGTGTGAGGGAGCTGCGCTCACGGAGGGTCAACATGGTCCAGACTGAGGTACGGCTCATTCAGTGTTACACTGAGACTGACACTTAGTGACAGATGATCCCCATTATTCTTTTAAAATGCAGCATTTCATTTGATGCCGTCGGGCACATTCAAGTATCACTTTAAGTCTTGCATATTTCAAACTGTGGGAGTGTATTTACACGTTGTGACAGCGCGGCTCATGCTGATTTTAGATTTTAGTCACGGAAACATGAGCAGCAAATTTGACATGTACAAGATGTCATCACCATGATAACTGTGCAAGATAAAGTCACAAAAAAAACGTACAGGTTTGTGTGGTTCACTTAAAAATGTGCTCATTTAATAAATTTACTGATGAATGTATAATAATCCAGTGATTGTTGCTGAGTATGTACTGTGTGTACTGATGAGTACTGATGGTTCTCAGAGTGTTGGTGTGATCCCAGATTCCCATCATTGTCAATACATGCTACGATAACAATATTTTTAGACTTGTGACTAACATCTTGCTGAGAACATCTCTGACTCATCCTCCAGCTTTATGCTAGCGTGACTAGAGGACTCTGCACTTTTTTAAACACTAGCCATCTGGAGTCCAAAATGTCATTGAAACAGAAGCAACTGGACTTATGACCTGCATGAATAAGATTCTACACAGACATCTAACCATCTGGAGGTGTCCATAGTCTAATTGAACGCATCATTTCCCCGTAATTCATTTTAAATCACAAGCATCATTGGACTTAATGGGCAAATGTTTCATCACTGACGTGCGGATTGGGATTTGAGTAACTGGAGACCAAATGTTGTTCAACCTGAGTCATTCTCCTCAAGTTCAGTGACCTTCAAAAGTGTTTGTGTGCGTGCGTGCGTGTGTGTGCGCGTGTGTGTGTGCGTGTTTTCCCTTGCAGGTGTTCAGACTGGTTGGTGCAGCCTCTTAGCCTGTGGCCAGACACTAACCCTCCAACATGGTTTAATCTGTCCACAGAAACGAAAAGCCATGTTCTTATTTAAGATTTTTATGTGCTCCGATACGATCTATCAATCTGTGATTTTTCAGATTCAGTGCCTTTCACCACTGACATGCATGGTTTACCCACGCAGCCCGGGTCAGGCAAACTCCAGCGAACAGTTCACGTTCTGCCGCAGACGTTTATCAAAATGGCAGAACATCTCTCTTCGCATCTGTAAATCAGTGACCTCTGCACACGTGTGTGCGGATTTTGGTTGAAAGTGACAGGAGAGTGTGAGCAGAAAATGTCACTTCAGAAGAGATTTAAATCAAGCCAGCAAGCTGTGTCACCGTGTTGACCGCTTGACTGACTGACGTGAGGAGGAGGAAATGCGTTGCGACTTCCTGTTTCCCTGACGTTAAGAACATCATGGGTTGTTTTTGTTGTTGGTCATGCCTTGATCATGACTTGCTCAAGGGTTTTGATAGATTAATAAAAATGAAACTGAAAATGTCAAGGGATTTTTTTTTTCTTTTTTGCTTTAGAAGGAAATTAAAGCAAAAAAAAAGTAAAAAACTATGTAATGTAACCTTTGACTATAGACAATGACAAATATTAGTCATAGAAACTGCCTTTAGGAGCAAAGAAAAATCATGCTAAAGATGTGGAAAGGTCATTGAATGAAATATATAAAATATATAACTCAGTCTCTGGTCTTCATGAACAGAGATGATGTCACATTGGTGTCGTGTGGAGCTGATAGGCTTAATCACCATTGTCTGAACTCATGTGTACGGCCATTTGTTTATTTTTAAAATGTGTGCACCGCACATTTAATCTTGATTTTACTTGGAAATTCACATTGCGATTCAAATGTATTTTACAGGTGAGATCAATTTAAGAAAGTGTCAACACGTGCAACGGATTCGCAATGAGGTTGCCGTTTTTTGCAGGAGCAGTATGTCTTCATCCACGACGCCATTCTGGAAGCATGTCTCTGTGGCGACACCACCATACCAGCCAGTCAACTGCGCTCTGTCTACTACGACATGAACCGCCTGGACCCGCAGACCAACTCAAGCCCCATCAAGGAGGAGTTCAGGGTAATGACTTTGGATACAACATGTATTATATAAGTATGCAGGAAGTATTTTGAACATGGTGCTTCCCCAGTGGCAGCCTGTTGCAGCAGGCTATTGGACAATACCAGCTGTCAATCACACTACTGTCCGTTATGTTCTGTATCATCTATTGTCCTCTAAATGGGAACATCATTTTTTCGAATTTGACATCATGGTTTATTGAAAAAAGAGCTGAAACTAGAATTTGAGAGTATTAGCTCCTCGGGAAAATGTTGTGAAACGTAGAAACACATTTTCCCAAACACTTCCACTCAAACACAACGCTGGTGGCTATTCATTATATTTTTACTTTGGCATCCTTGGGATAATCAGCAGTTTATGTCCAGTTTAAACCACGTCTTTGCAGGTACATTATCCAAAATAATCTATCCACATTAATGTAACACAATTTCAAAATGAATCAAATATTTCCACAATAATGATAATCGTAATACATTGAATTTAAAAGGTGCGTTTTTATCATAAAAGCATTCATTAATGGCAACGTGCAGTGAAAAGTATTTGAAAATAATTATTAGTACAATAGAAATTTATGACATTTAATATACAACACACATGATACATTTATACACTTATATACAGTACATGCATATACCCATATACATACATAGGTGTATATATACACAATTACAGTTTTAAAAAACAGAAGATTAAAATGGGTAAGAGTTGTGAGTTGTAAGCTTATTGACAAAACTGAAATTTAAAAAACTATTACACCTGCAGCATGGCCTACCAGGAGGAGACCATTAAAAATCATTAAGTCATTATCTCAAGTGCAGGATATGTTTACAACAACATGTTAAATAAACACGTTGTCTGTTGATGAAGAGTCTCCCTCTGGGCCAGTAAGCAAATATATCACTTAATCTGTAATAAGAGCTCCCTTTCTTGGACCAATCAGTGTGATATCAGATGTGTCAACCTCTAATTTTCCTTTTAGTCACTTCAGGCCATTTATGACTGATTACAGAATTAGACTGTTAATTACCATGTCAGGAGATACTGTAACTAGCACACTCCACACTAAAGTATCTACCTCTCTGTGTTTCTGCTTCAAAATAACAGACTCTGAATATGGTGACTCCCACACTGCGGGTCGAAGACTGCAGCATCGCGCTGCTGCCCAGGAACCACGAAAAGAACCGCTGCATGGACGTCCTGCCGCCAGACCGCTGCCTCCCCTTCCTGATCACCATTGATGGGGAGAGCTCCAATTACATCAACGCTGCACTCATGGATGTAAGAGCCAGACACAGATGTGCTCACATTGTTGTTCAGTTATAATAAAACAACCTCAAGGAATTTTGGAAGGAATTTAAATGACCTTCAACACCCTGCAGTGTACTTTGGTAAAATAAAAATACATTTATACAACATAAAATACTATGTAGTGTAAAAAAATATTCAGGAATAAAAGTGAATTTGCACAATAACAATAAAAACTAGGACTGCACACAGTCATGAAAGGGCCCTCGCTCCGCGCAACTGGGTGAACGCAGCAGTTCCCCGACCTCACCGTCTTGATAGGACGAGTTCCTTCAAATGCGTAGACTAGTCATTTCCAAAATGGCCGACTGGATGGGCGGAGCTCATGGAAGTACATTAGAAATTTGTTTGTAATCATGAGAGCAACGGGTTTGGTTCAAATTGGAAGTCACCTATCTATGTTTTATTTTTTACACGAAAAAGAAAAAGGAAAAATGTAGCATCTTATGCAAATTTGGCCATGTTATCACTTATCTTAAATTCCTCAAGAAAATTTGGACTAACCTAACACACACTCCAAATTTCGTCCAGATCGGACAACTTTTGTCTGACCATAGCCCGACTTCTGGGGGCACTATAGAGCCCTGGTGCTAGGCACGGGTTAGGGCCCTATGGCACTATCACATGTTTTGCCTACCCGACCTCCACGCCAAATTTCACGAGTTTTAATGCATGTTAACCCGTTGGCCCTGGCATGTTTCATGCTCGGGCCTAATAAACATCTGTGTGCAAGAAAAATCTATGTACATGACCAGACTTCAGACCTCATAAACGGTAAACAACAGAAAACACTATATGTACCAATGTTTCAAGTGATATATTTATATGTTTTCCTGTGATTGAGCTGGTTGACCTCAGGTGAACAGGCTCTTTACCCTTAACATTGGTTTAAACCTCTGGGAGCCAGAAACCACATTAAAAGTGCAGCGTCATAATAAATAAATCCAGAGACATGAAATCTCCATTAGAGAACACGAGTTAGAGAGACGCAGGTCAAAGGACAGAGCTCATTTTATTGAGAGGGTGTCGCAGGTTTATTTTCGGTAAGTTATCAGCTGACATGCAAGTGCCCCTTTCAAGTTTTGTTATTTCCTCTTTTTATTCCAGAGTTATAAGCAGCCCTCAGCTTTCATCGTGACCCAGCACCCCTTACCGAACACAGTGAAGGATTTCTGGAGACTGGTGCTGGACTACCACTGCACTTCTATAGTAATGCTCAACGACGTTGACCCCGCCCAGGTAAACCCGACCTGATACACAAGCAGTCATACATAAAACAACACACATATATATAATCATCAAGGGAAACGTCTGATATCGTCAACACAAATAGTGTGAGAATTTGATAAAAAAAAACAAAAGATTTATTTAGGTTCAAGTGTGAACCCGAGGATTTACTCACACACACCCTGTATAGACATACATGTCTATAGCGGATGTGTTTG
Source organism: Microchirus variegatus (assembly GCF_963457635.1). NCBI lineage: Eukaryota > Metazoa > Chordata > Actinopteri > Pleuronectiformes > Soleidae > Microchirus > Microchirus variegatus. The sequence goes on along the minus strand of NC_139822.1, from coordinate 7,849,772 downwards.
AAATGAGGTAGCTGCTGCAGTGGAAGAGGACTTTGCCATGAAAGCGTGGGTAGATGGAGAGACAGGCCTGTGGAGGAGACTCTCCAGATTTCTCAGCCTGAGGCTCTGTCATAACACCCCAGGATCAAAGCCTGAAACCATCCTGCTCTCCCCATCCAAATCCCCTTTCCCTAGGTGACTGACTGACTGACTGAAAGAAAGACCTTTCATTCAATATTCTCACTGTAGCCCAGCCAGTCAGCCAGCCAAGGAAAGCAACACAGGTGGGATGGGGAAGAAGGTGGTGAGGCGAGGGAGGCAGAGCCGTGGCGTCTTCCCCCATTAGCATATTTGTTTTTGCATTTGTTTGACAGGTTTTGACGTACTCTCAAAGGAAGCAAGCGAGAGGTGCTTTAGCTGCCACACACACAATGTAGAAGTGGTTTTGATTTTTTTTTTGTGTGTATTTGAGGGGGAAAAAAAGAGTGAGCACATATTTGCTAGTCCATCTGTATGCATGCACCCATGCCTGTTATTTGCCTTCATCCCAGGTAGTCTCTCTATTTTTTTTCCTCCCTTGTTTGTTCATGACTGAGGGATTCTGCATGTGTCGGTGCAGAATTTGTCCATCTGTTAGTGTGTGATTTACTGCTACGAGGCAAGGGGCATGTGCATGTTCTGAACCAGGCTTTTAGTCTCCTGAGGAGCGGGAATCGGAATGATTTTGCGAGCTCCTACAAGGCTGTCACCGAAATGTACTTCTCTTATAAGAATAAACATCAATCAATATTAATAGTCAATGTGGCAAATGGCAGGTGATTTAAGACATATTGCTTGAGAATGTGTCAGGGTGGACACAACAGGGCACGGATCCAAATGCAACGAGGCGGAGTCAGAGAAGTAAAATAAATAGAGTTTAATTAATCTCAAAAAACAGGAACAAAACTAAACTGAGACAAAAACTGAAAACTCGATCTTCTAGAATCAAAATCTATAGGCATGGAAACAGGGTATACGAATAACATAAAGACATACAACGCACTGACAAAGAACACAAGGAAACGACTTAAGAAGGGAAGAGGGAACTAGGACCAGGTGACAATCAGGGAATGAGCACCTGGTGCAGAGAAATCAGACCGTACCAAGGTAAAGACAGCGACAGTGTAGACAAAAAGGGAAGGGGGAACCCTCTCCAAAATAAAACAGGAAATGACAAAAACGTGACTCCCAAAACAAAACACAACTACCAAATTTGCTGATGTGTGACAGAATGAAAGTGAAAGAAACTAGATGCTTTTTTTAATGGACTGAAAGCAACACAAATGTGTTAAATGGAAAGATATTTCACACATGTGAGGTAAAATATAAAAATATTATATTTTGAATTAAGAAAAAGAACTGTCACAATGTCCCGACTTCCATGAATTGAGCAGACCCATCATTAATGTGACCAGTAACACCTGTGCTTTTCCTGTTAGAACATGTCAAAGTCAACTCCACTGTCATGTTTGTCCTCCCTCAAAATCCTTATTACATTCATGTATCATGAGTTGAAAGCAATGGATGATGAATTCTGAAACTAATGAATCATCTTCCTCTTTGTTTTTCTCGTGTGTTTTTTTTTTTCCCTTTTGTTTGTATGTGTGTGTGCTATATATGTGTGTGTGTGTGTGTGTGTGTGTGTGTGAACGTGCCTATTTTGTTTAGTTGTGTCCACAGTACTGGCCAGAAAATGGAGTCCACCGACATGGACATATCCAGGTGGAGTTTGTCTCCGCCGACCTGGAGGAGGACATCATCAGCCGGATATTTCGGATCTACAACGCAGCGCGGGTACGGTGACAAGGGGAGATGTACTTGTTAATGTAAAGTACGAGAAGAAACCTGCTGTGATTACAAGCTGACAATTCATTCAACGAGTCATGTACCAGTCATACTCGGACATTCAAGCTGTGCATATGATTACTGGAAGATGGAGAAATATACACATATATATATATATATACAATTTCTCCTTTATTTTTATTGATAAAAAACATAATAGACCTACTATACACATTCAAGGTCAGGTATACAAAGGGGACCATTTGGACCACCATGTATTTTAAAGTAGCCCACAATGGGCAAATTGTACATCCTCTGAGTTTTGATGCTAACTGAAGGCTAGCTACACAGAGTGGGGTGAGGAAATATTTAGCTGTAACGCATGACTTCACCGACTTCGCCTTTAAATGACAGGCCACATGAAATCAATTAGGAGCCCACTTTATACATAATACACATATAGTTATGGGTTTTAAAGCTGTTGCGCAGTGTTTTGCACACTGATAAACGTGTGCACAGTATACAGGGTGATTTCTGATTAAGTTATTTATTTAGCAGTCTTATAGCCTGAGGAAGAAAGTGTCTCTGAGTCTATTTCTGCGTGATGTTCGACTCCTGTATCTCCTGCCAGAGGGCAGTAGGGAGAACAGACTGTGGTGAAGGTGCGATGAGTCCTGGAGGACTCTCCGGGACTTCCTGAGGCACCGCTGTGTGTGTGTGCACTTCCTGCAGGCTGGGGAGCTTATATCCAGTGATGCGTTGTACTGCACACACCACCTGCCCCAGTTGGGCCTTGTTGTTTCATGCTGGGGCAGCTCCCGAACCAGAAGGTGAAGTGGTGGGGAGGTTCTCTATTGCGTCCCTGAGGATTGTGTGGCCTCAGGCTGAAAGTCCTCAGGAGCCTGAGGCCGTAGAAATGCTGTCGTACTTTACTGACAACAAGTGTGTCGTAGTTGGTCCATGTCAGGTCCTTGTGGAGGTAGACACTTCAATATTTGACGTTGTCCACCTTCCCCGCTGCGGTAGTTGGATGACACAATCCCCACCCCCCCACTTCCTGTAGCTATCTTGTGCAAACTTCACAATGGTTTTTGAAGCCTTTGTAGCTACACAGTCATGGGTGTAGAGTAGAGGGGACTGGCCTGTGTGTGGGTCAAAGTAGGTGAGATGTTGCCTCTCCAAACACCGAAAAAAAAAATACAGGACACTCAGCATGTCTCCGTCTCCACAGCAACATCAACTCTGTGTTACCTCTGCCGAGGAGGTTATGTATTCATTCATGGCTTTATCTGTAAGTTTGTCCTTCTGTTAGCAACTTATTTGACGAGTCAATCTGAATTGTTGTGTGATCACCCAACGATGTTCCCATTCGGTTTTAGTAAGACATACAGTACCTTTCTCTTTTGATGGGTAAAGATTTAAAAAATAATAATAATATCTCTGTCAAATTTGGTTTGTGTATACAGGATCAGACTCTCTACCATCAGACTAAGTTTCATCCAGATCTGACCCATATTACATATTTAAATATAACATGGTTCAGTCCCATTGAACAAGTTCAGATGTGTATATCTGAGTGACATCTTAACAGATCAGCTGCTTCTAACAGCTATAAGCAGGTAAAGTTATACACAGATCCACTTCTGGATCCAGTGGGTAGAATGGGGTTGACAAAGTGTTTCCACGTTGGCGGAGGTCGGTGCCATTGTTTTTTGTTCTGTATTTATTTATTTATCTATCTATTTATTATTTATCTAATCACACATGATCACTGACAAGAGTTATTGATCAACTTGCCTGCGTGTGATTTAGAAGGTTTGTGTGTGTTCGCTCAACTATCCGTCTTTAGCAGTAACTGTGCTCATCTATCAACCAGTCTTATCTGCTCATTCCTCTCTTCAGTGACTCCTTGCTCCCTTATCCATCTCTTCTCCTACTTTTCACCATCGAGCCTCAGCTCGTCTACGCATCCTTTACAGTCTTATTCTCTCTCTCTCTCTCTCTCTCTCTCTCTCTCGCGTAACCACTGTGACCTTTCACCTCCTCCCCAGCCTCAGGACGGCTACCGTATGGTGCAGCAGTTCCAGTTCCTGGGCTGGCCCATGTACCGGGACACGCCCGTGTCCAAACGCTCCTTCCTCAAGCTGATCCGACAGGTGGACAAGTGGCAGGACGAGTACGACGGCGGCGAGGGACGTACCGTGGTCCACTGTCTGTAAGTGCACAGAGCAGGAGGAAGCTGTTAAAAAAAAAAAAGAAACATCTCCATCTACTGACAGAATGGTTTACTGCAACCTGGACTTTGAAGCTGCTCCTTGCACTGAGCGAATCTTATCGGTATTTAAAAATGCAATTCATTTTCTGATGCTGAGGCTTCTTCTGTCATGACTCCAGGAATGGAGGAGGCCGCAGTGGAACATTCTGTGCCATCAGCATCGTGTGTGAGATGCTCCAGCACCAGCGCTCTGTGGACGTTTTCCACGCCGTCAAAACACTGAGGAATAATAAACCCAACATGGTGGACCTACTGGTGAGGATCACTCTCTCAACACTTAATAAACACACTTTATCAGGGTCCTCTGAAATTGTTTCGTCTGAAAATATGTGAGGATTTGCTTTCCTCAATATTATGTTTTGTATTAAACAGAAAACTGTCTTTCTTCTGAAAGTTATGCACTGAGGACATTACTGAACAACAAACTAGATTTCCCCGAGTCAGCAAAATTTAAATCTATTGTTTTTTTTTTATATCTATACAAGTTTGGATTAAAAACACGTATAATAAGATGAGGTTATTCTTTATTAGCCGCTCAATATCTCAATATATCAATATCTATCTATCTATCTATCTATCTATCTATCTATCTATCTATCTATCTATCTATCTATCTATCTATCTATCTATCTATCTATCTGCAGTTTTAACATTTTCACTATAATATTTCAGATTATATTGGTCCAAACATGTAGTTAATAATCTTTACCAACAGAAATAACAAACATTGCAGTAGTAGGTGTCCTGACTTGCTGCTCTGCTCATCTTGACTCATGTTCCTTCCCTCCGTTTCCTCTCTTCATCTTCCAGGACCAGTACAAGTTTTGCTATGAAGTGGCACTGGAGTACTTGAACTCTGGCTAAGACGCAGGGGACGTATATAGTTCTGGGACATTACAGAGGACTGCAGCTAACGTGTGCATCGTGCTAAGTGTGCCTGTGTATGTGTGCACGCCCCGACAGGACCAATGTTCACACACACACACACACACAAAGACATCATTCATGCAGCTTCTTTGACCAACCAGCTCGTCTCTTCTCATCTGCTCTGCGGTTGGTTTGGATGAGAAAGGCAGCAGAGTTGTACAGTGTTAAACAGCCTGTTTTTCTGCCAGTACAGGCTAAAGAAGACGGCACAAGCACAATTTTTCTCTGGATTGGTCTTTCAGTGTCTGTCAGTCTTTCTCTCTCAGCCACCTGCAGTCCTGTGGATGTTGCCTTGATCCTCATCGGTCAATGAGCATAATTTTTTCATTTTTTTCCCCCTGTGGAATGCAAATGCGCTGTACATAATGTAATGTATTAATTTTATTCTCTCCGATTTCTGTTGATAGTGGTTTTTTTGTTAGTTTTTTTTTTTTGCTGGGCTTATTATTGAAAGTCATTAAACGCAGGAGCTCAAAGCCTAAATGTTCCTATATATTCCTGTCTATGTATGACTTGTACATGATTATTGCTTCGTCACAGCCAGCCCAGTCTACATCTGCTTACCCTATTTCCTGTACAGGGATCCAAAGCTTTATTTGCACTTCCATTGAATCTTTGTTGTGCATATTGTACATATTTCTGTAGGTTATTTATTCACGGTATGTACTTTTTTGTGACTCGCAGTAAGTGACAATCATATGTTCTATATAGGTTTGTTTTATTGACAGTATTGTGTGCTCTCTTTTTTTGTCATCTTTAATGACGGATTAATTCCATTGTAAAGAAAAAATTATATTATATAAATGTATCTACAAACACGTAGGACTCTGGATTTCTGCCTCTTTTCTGAGTGGAGCTGGTAAAGATGATGGTAGGGTGACATCTGCTGGACACACGTGGAAAAACACAATCCGCCGTTTTGACACTTTCCATGAATGAGTCTTGTGCTTGTAATTTCAAGAAAATATTGAGGTTTTATGAAATCTTAAGTCCTTACAGGCAAAGACGTCTGAACTACGATTAGACAAAAGGTAAAAAGGAACTGAACACTGAGTCCTATAAGGGGTTTTGTGACTTGACTAACAAATATTGACACTGTACATTGTTGTGATTTAAGGTATTTATTGGTGAGAAAATGTGGATAAATGATTAATTAATGTTATTAATTAATTATGTTATTAATTTTCTTAAAAAGATCAAACGGGGCACCACTCCTCTCAAAGCGATGAGAATGACTGAAGGACTGTCACTTTAAGACCTTAAAATGGCTCTCGACTACCAGTTTATCATTAATTAATAATAAGCATATTAATATTAATCACGTTAAATGGCGTCAATCGTTATTACCCCAAGGCAACGCGAGATTTAATCCATTTTAGTTCTACTCATGTTTTTTTATGTAAATATTAGCAAATCAATGCATGATCACACTTGCTTAGCGAGGCAAACACCTCTTTATTTGAAAAAAAACAAAAACTTTTTTTCTTTTCATACATTAAATACCCACGTCTTATTTTGAAAACCGGATGTTTCTAAACGCTGCAGTAAGCAATCCAACGTGCTGACTTTCCCAGTGTTTGTTCCCAGCGGCGTTTGTAACTGTTCTTGAATGAAATTAACAACACGACCCAAAGTGATGTATCCCTTGTGCCGAAACAGACTCCAAAGGCTTCAAAGGCTTCAAAACACGTTTTAAATGTATTTCAGACACAACCTGACTGTGACGTGGAGAGCAAGTAGAGTCCCAGGCTAAAATATAGCCGAGCTAACTCCTGTAGCTACTGTCATTTTCACACAGAAACACCGAACACCGAAAATTTCTTTTTTTTTTTCTCCATGTCCCTTTAGGGGCTCCGTACAGCTGAGATGGATGAATGGATAAAGTTATACTCAGCAGCACTGGCTGATTTGCATGGTCGTCCACTGCCACCTGCACCCTTGCTCATAAGCAAATACAAGGCAATGTGCATTTATATCTTGTATGCTAAAAGAGATACAGTATCTTGTGGAAACTTGTGCATACATATTTTTTTTCTGATGGAAATAATCTCTGTGTGTCTTGATTTGTTTGGTTTTGTCTCTCCCTAGTGGTGAAAACCTTTCATGAACCACAAATAAGCGATCATGCTGAAGAAGCACTTCAGCCATCATGTACTGGAGAGGCTGATCAATTAGTTTTTTGCAAAGGGCTGCAACTATGCAACTGCAACTAACAATGTTCATAATTGATAAATCTGTTGGCTAACTGTCCAGGGTGTCACCCCATCTTTCACCCTATGACAGCTGTGATTGGCACAGCACCCCCTGTGACCCTCATGTGGAGATTAAAGTTGTGTGGGGTTTAATCTGTTGATTATGTTCTCAATTAATGGAATATTTATTTGGGCCATAAAATCACAATAGTATGCTCAAGTTGATTTCCCCCGCTGGGGTGGTTTTAATCCTTTTTTTTTTGATTGTATAATCACAGCCTGACCTCCTCGAGCTTTTATTTTGGTACATCCGGTTACTGGCAGTGTGAATTTGCATATTAGCTAAATATTTAGTTTCAAACGAAACATTTGGATTTAATATTTAGATTTATATTTAGATTTAACATTTAGATTTAAATTTTTGTTTAGTATTTAGATTTAACATTTAGATTTAGATTTAAATTTAACATCTATATTTAACATTTAACATTTAGATTTAGATCAGACTAAATTATATTATATATAATATATTTCCACAAGAGAAGTAAATATCACAAAATTCACAAACATTACTGTAAATCTGGTCAAAACTAACATTAAATTTTGCTAAATGTGGCAAAAAGTTGCCGTTTATTTTAGCATGCGCAACTTTACAATACCTTATAGTAATGCAGTTGTTTTTGGTGAAAAAGAAGAATCACTAGACTTGCGATCACTGGCTTTTGGCAGTGCGGTCGCTGAATACACTGAACTCCTCTGTTAAATATTGACATTTTAGACATTGTTTGAGATGAATGCATGGATTTTTAAGTCTTTTTAACTGATCTACAGTTTGTCACTTGGAACCTGAGTGAAAAAATGCCAGAATGTTACCTACTTACAAACCAAAAAGGCCTAATTTCCCCCTCTTGAAATGGTCTTGAGAGAATTACAGAGGTGAGGGTTTGCGTTGGAGATGTGCTGCGAAAATGCAGATGAGCGGTAACCAGTCGTGACGTCACCCACATAAATCTGAACTCCTGTTATGAAGCCTTGAGATCTGCAATTTTTACAATCAGCATAGTCAATCACACAGGTGTCTACTGTGTTTTTAAAACACATTTTACAAAATCCACCTGATATTCTGTTGAAGAAGACCCCAAATCTAGCATGAGCCAATTAACTCACAGAGTCACCCCCTGCTGGCTATTCAACAGTTACTTACTGATTAGCTTCATCAGCAATCTGGAAGACTACATCCATTTTTATATGACGTTTATGGTCTGTTTATGCATCAGAAAATATCACAACTGCACCACCGAAAAGTGACCAAGACCAGTAACTCAACTCTTATTTATTAGGGGAATCTACATTTTCATTGATCACGTAAAATAATGTCATGCGTGACTGAAATATTGTAGAGTTATGAGGTTTTTTGTGTTTTTTTGGGAATTTTTGACAATGAAGGTAAAACCACCAGACGGACAAAAAAGATTCAAAATGACTCCAAGAGTTGCAAAGAAACTGCAAAGATATTGCAAATGACTAGAGATGAGACACACAATCGTTACAATCTGTCCAAAATGACTTGTATATAACTTTAAATGTATGGATTCATATATAGACTTAGAACAAACCTCAGTGTGCCTAAACGTTCTTCACAGACGCTGTTTTGCGAGAATCAAATTGCATGCTTTCAAAAAATAGTGGGCACTGCATGTGAGAATAAATTGTTTATGATCTGCAACTGAGAACAGTGAAGTTGCTGCTGCAGATGGGAACTGCTATATTAATACTTTTATTAACCACCAGGTGACAGTGTAGAGCAGACAATAATCCAGCAGCTTGTGAACTACAAACACATGCACATTTTAGCACATTGTGTCTTCGTTGAAACTCTATAAATGTGATAATTTAAATGATGTGATGATTATAAAAGAAGGTTTGACAGGGTGTGTACATGTCTACCATAGACAGTAAAGAATAGATACATCTCATCTCTTTCTGCTCCTTGCATATATGCAGATTACAGTCATGGACACGATACTTTCACACATCTTTCACTTGTGCAACAATGCAATGAATAATTAATCACCCTGCAATTGCAGATGAAGACCAAATGGTGCATTTTCTCCTGATCAGGATGCTTGCTGAATTGCAGTGAAACAACCCTGCGGCACTTTCTCACACACACACACACACACACACACACACTGCAGATTCTCAAACAGTCACATGCACACACGCATCTGCAGGGGGTCAAAGGGCAGCTGAAGCAAGTGGAGCACAGCAGCCTGTTTCCTTCTCCAGGGAATTGATTATTCTTCTCTCTCTCTTTCTGCCTTCGTCTCCTAACGGCCCCACTTTCAACCAAACATAATTTTTGCTTTCCTAGAACCAGCAATTGCACAGACTGGACTGTAAATGAGAGCTGCAGCGAACATCATCTCTCAGTGAAGCTGTTAAAACGTCGGTTATTTAACCTAGCAATTATTTACGTATAAACACTCGATGCGAGGGCTATCAGAGATAAAAGAGTTAGAATGTTGAACTTATAAGACATTTGTTCAAGATCTCAAACATTTTGACAAGTATAGGTATAAATGAATGCTTTGACAATACTCTCCGACAGGTAGAACAGGAATATTGTGCCGTAAGATGTGAATAGTTAATTCCATTAGTGTGTTTATTAAAATAAGAGAACAAGCTCCAGGATAGATAGACAGACAGACATAGATAGATCATGTGGATGGAAAAAAAAATCTCTGTTCTTGAAAGCAAAGTGTCCAATCACCATTGGTATCACTTCTGCCTTTACTCCTAGCCTTCTGTACTTCTTAACTGGTTTCTTACATATTCATTTAACAATATTTGGTCATATTACAGGTGCAGGCCCAAGTAATGATTAGGTTTTGGTGGTGATCTAAAGCCCGATTTAGGATTTAGATTCCTTGAAAGATAGGGACCTGTATTGAGGATCATCATCTAAAATACAATCTAAACAACAACCAATGACGTGATCTGAATTGGTTCCAATTTGAAAAATATGTAAAGCATTGGCTGTGATTTCTCACATTGTAAAAGCTTTGTAACCCTCCTCCTCCTCCTTTGTTATTCTTTTTTTCGGAGAATGATGCAGCAGCTGTTTCGAGCCGACTTCCAATAATTCAGCATATTTGCTCTTGGGATGCTGACCTGCCATCGAGCGTTTGCCAAAGGGGGAGCGAGCGATCGATCGACGGAGCAGCTCGACATACAAAAAACCTCCCTCCCCCAGTCGATGCGCTCACATCGGAGGCAAATCCATATCTCATATTTCCTCAATTTTCATGCAGATGCAGTGGAGATGTGAGAGAGTAAGATGTCTGTGCAGTGTCCTGACATTGTTCCTAACCCTCCGACAGTTTGATGTGATCGCTTTGTCAGCCAGTGCTCCAGTGTTCTTGGCGGGAGCGTGGAGAAGCCACGTCTGGTCACAGACGTGGCATACATATTTCAGTAATTCTTGACTGCATATTTAAGACGCTGCATGCCTAGTGTCAACCCACCAGTGAAAATCCTTTTTTGGCCTCTATTTGTTCGTGCAACACAACAAAATGTACTGTAGGTGATGTTCGACCATTAATCTTTATCATGTCTAAATATCGAGGATTTTGCTTGAGGTCAAGTCCTCAGTCAGTCTAATTTCCTGCAACTCACTGGGGGGGCAAAGTGACGACGTGGCGCCCATGTTGCTGTGGCAGCCAACGGCCCCTCTCTGCATATCAGTCTGTTGCCATAGTAGCCCCGTGGAGCTTAACTGCCAGTAAGTCTAGCAGAGAAGACAAGTGAACCAGCGGTGCCCCCCCCCCCCCCCATCCAGAGATGCCTGCATGTCTTCATCTGTTGCCATGGCACCGTAATGGCGTTCTGGATAGATTTGGCATGGCAGGGAGTCAGTTCCTTTATCTTCCGACACATTATATTGAGCCGAGCTTGCCTGTGTTTCAGCGCTCGCAACATGGTGAGCAGACAAAAGGAGCCAAAGGGGGAGAAGGTAGATGTCAAGACGGTGTATCTATATTGAGATCTGGAGCGGTGCTACACTGAGTTGTGAGGTGTGCTCATCGGATACAAATGACTAGTTTGCGTGCAGGCATCAAGGAAGTCAAGGAAGTGTAAAACAATGTAATGGTGAAAAGAAGGACACTCGCTGTGATGAAACAGCAGCACATCATCATTTTAACCTGCAGTTTCCCTCACCTTCACAGAGATGAATCATTATTTTCACCCTGTTGTTCAACGAGAACAACGCAAAAATCAACCGTGTGGCTTTTCTGCACTGAACAGAGGAGTCAGAGACTTGTTAGTGAAGTTGCTTTAATGTCAGATATTTACCCCAAGCAAGTATTTACTGTATGTCTACACATTTTGGTGCCAGGGCTTACATAAAAAAAAGAGTTTGAATATTGGACATGAATTCAAAACATATCTAAAACATTTTGTCAAATATAGCTTAGTATTATTGTTTTACATTTCTCTACAACAGGTAGAACATTAATGGTGAACTATCAGATGTGAATAGTTCATCATTTCCATGAGTGTTTTTCTACAATATTGTGTTTCCTTTTTTTTTTTCCACCTCTAATAAATAAAGACACCCCAAGGCAGCACCAGTCCAAGCTGGACAAATGTAACAGTATAAACTGCATTAATTATGCAGTTTATGGTCATTTATTCCAAACCAGTGTCGCTCTAACCACTACACCCCTTGCTTTTGCAGCAAGAAGACCCGGGTTCAAGCCCCGGTTGAAACAAGGGCCTTTCTTCATGGAGTTTGCATGTTCTCCCTATGTGGGCGTGGGCTTTCTCCGGGTTCTCTGGCTTCCTCCTATAGTCCAAAATACATCAAATATTTGGATTAGGTGAATCGGTCACTCTATATTGACAGTGAGAGTGAATGGTTGAATGGTCGTTTGTCTCTATATGGCCCTGTGATGGACTAGTGAACTGTCCAGGGTGTACCCCACCTATCGCCCTATGTCAGCTGAGATTGTCACAGCACCCCCCGCGACCCCTCCTGTGGAGGATAAAGCGGTAGAAAATGGATGGATGGATGGACAGACAGTGTCACTGTTGTTTTTTCTTTTTATCCTAGAGGGTAAAAATCCGTGTCCTGTGCATATTCAAAGTGTGCTGATACTGAACTTGAATTAAATGAGTAAATGAGTTTAATGACTTTGTTTTTTTAGAACAGCTGTGCAAATGTGCACTAAATGAGCAATCTACAACTCTGTTAATGAGACGAGTTGTCAAATTGCTAAATGTATGTGTTGTTCAGTACATTTTATATGTCTACTACACGGACTACTTGACTCATTCCCTTGAAATGGAGAAGCGTTGAGATTCGCCTAACTACATTGTAGTATTATGTATTTATTATGTATTTGTAAAGCGCTTTGGGCGTCTGGAAAAGCAAATAAAAGCAAACAGACCAAACAATCTCCAATACAAGCAGAACATGAAGATGAAGATGGTGACAACAAATGCAAGCGCACACATAAACGCATAGGGTCAATAAAATGTGGACAAAAAGCAGTTGACAAAAGTTTTAGTGGAGTTTGCTGAGCTAGTTTGTGTGTGTGGCCCCTAAGTCTTCATTACTGTTTTAAGTGAAAGGCTCCTTGTAGCAGAGCTTTACATAGCTGACCATTTGATCTACCATAGATATCAACAGTTTAACTCAATAGTGTCCTGCCTTTCTCTTAAAATGAGGTTAGGAGAGCGTTAAAGACCAGGGAACAAATGTATCTTATTTCTCTGTTTCGTCTTATGAGCTCATAAGCATCAATCCTTTATGGGTGGATGTTCTATATCAGTGAAAACTTCAGACTTAGGTCTGAAACTGACACACATTCATGTTGTATCAGGCCTTGTTAAGAGGTTAGTCCTTGACCTTTCTCTGTTTTCCCTGTTTTCTGATGTTAGCTTCAGGAGCTAGTCCTTCTGAAAGGAAACCCACTAATCTAGTAAAGTAGATGGTGCTGCATATGGAGAAGAAATTACTAAGAGAGGAGAAATGAGTGAGAGTCATAGGGCTTTAATGGGTTTTATTCAGGTTATATTCAGGTTATATTCAGGCTGACAATATAGCCGTGTTTCCACCGAGTGGAATAGTTGATTTTAGTTTTTTTTTTTTGCATTTCCATTAGTCAAGTTAATTCAGTGTTATTTATATAGCCCAACAACACACATTGCCTCAAAGGGCGTTACACTCTTTGCAGCAAGTGATACCATCTGTCCTTAGACACCCACATCGAGTGAGTGAAAAATGGGAAAAAAGTTCAGGAAGAGCCACAGCAGAGGGTTCCCTCTGTCAGGACGGACAGAAGTGCAGTAGGTGTCACATCTCCAGAAACAAAGAAATTGTACCAAAATAACCAACCCCATACCATTCCATTCTGTGACACCCTTGCCTTGGGGTACCAGAGTAGTTACAGAGTAGTAAAATGGCACGTTATGGTCAGGCTGGAGCTAGACCGGCTCCACCCATGACATGTCAGCTGGTTGGACAACAGAACAGTGGGACTCCCTTGCAATCGGTGAAAATATTTTTAGCTATTAATATGAGCCAATTGTTATCTAATGACTTTTCTTGAAGCACAGCAGGAAACATACATTATATGAGGCAATGTATTTTTTTTGTAAATGCACACAGTGACATGACGTCTTTATTATTGAGCCCAGGAGCATGGAGAGACTTATTTTCAAACCACAGTTGCAGTGAAATAAAACAAGAAAACAGCATAGCTGTATACATTTTGCTGATGAATAATGTCGCTTTAATGTAACGCTTTAAAAAATTGGATTGAACTAAAACAAAATACCTGGGGAAGAGTTCCATTGCGGCAGTGCAGTGCCTGGAACAATTCAAACTGTTCTGGGTTGCTGAGTGTACATTAAGATTTCCCCATGAGGTGCCTTCACTGTTACTGCAACAATACTGCAGGAAAAATAACAAATGAAAAACAAGTCGAGTCAATGTTATGTATATATCCCAACATCACAAACACAATTTGCCTTGAAGGGCTTTACATTGTCTATCCACCAAGTGACACTCTGTCCTCAGACCCTCACATCGAGTGAGGAAAAACGCAAAACCTCAGAAAGAGCCACAGAAGAGGGGAGAGAGAGAGTGTGTGTGTGTTTGCGTGTGCAATGTCTGTGTAACATCCGATATTATAGTGAATAGTCAGTTGGTGTTACACAGTGTGGGATGTGGTTTGATGTAAAGGAAAGTCAGAATACATCAGTAAAGCTCTGCCCGGCCCTGGTGTCGATAATGTCGTTAAAACAGAGGAGTCAATCGGTCAGTGTCCTGCCACCCTGCACAACTGAAGGAAAGTGATGAGTAAGCGCACTCTCACGGGACAGTTTGGTCTCTGGCCAATGCACACAGGTTTTGTTGTTGTGTTTTCTTCCCCTCTCCCACTCCTGCCCAGCAGCAGCAGCAGCAGCAGCAGCAGTGTACAATATTTACTTCAAAGACCAGTGCTGTGACAAAAAATGTTTTCCCCCAGGTTAGTTACTACGACAGAATATTACAGCCACAATTTACAAGATTATTTTTGTATTTAAAGCGGAACTAGACCGGAAGTTCCTATTAATGCTGTTTTTTTGGTGTGTATCTGCGTCATTACCTTGTTTATGAAGCCCTGACGGTTCGAAACAAACAGTTCAGCCATTGCTGAGAACGTTGTGTTTTATTGTAATCTCGGGGCTCAACGAGATCACTGAAAATCCCGTAATAGTTACGTAAACAGCGGTTCTCCTGAACAACCGATCGTCCTGCTCCGGGCGGTAGTCCGGGCACATCCGGTTGCGTACATTGAACCGCAGAAGAAGAATAACGTCCGTTGTGGAGGTGTTTCACGAGCAACAGTGTCTTCTGACTCTGGGTCTGACTCCGGTTTAAAGTCATCAAAGGGACTGCGGCGGGGAGTCGTGACGAAGCTATTTTTAAACACTGTTAAAACAATGTTTTGATAATGAGGAGCAGTGCATCCGCCGTTCCAGAGGGGGGCGCTGTGCTTCTGAGAACGGATGTGCTGGATAGTACTGGCCAATCACAAGACTCTGTCTTCTGGGGGTGAAAGTTCACTCTGAAATCTCGCAGCAGAAAAACACCGTCAGAAAAGAGGATTTCTATCGGCTCGTTTACAGAAACTAGGAGGTTTTTGACCATAAAACAAGTTAATATATGTAAGTAGACCTCCATAACTAACATTTATGTGCAACAGGACCACTCTATGTCACCTTTTAAAAAAAAAAAAAAAAAAAAAAATACTTGCATTAGGTGTTACAGATACAGCCAGGTCCATAAATATTGGGACATCGACACAATTCTCTTCTTACATGCTCTGTACACCGCTACAATGGATTTGAAATCAAACGAACAGGATGTGCTTTAACTGCACACTTTCGGCTTCAATTTGAGGGAATTTACATCCAAATCAAGTGAACGGTGTAGGAATTACAACACTTTCTATATGTGCCTCCCACTTTTTAGGTATGGGCCAAATCAAAGGCTGTTGAGACAATCATTACATCATCTTTTACACGGTAAGGTCAGTAGCATTTGCCATATTTGTATCACCATGTTATGAGATCTATTCTCACATATTAATATAATAATGTGCTTTTATTAGTAACAAGAGATCAAATGATTATGTGTGCCTATTCAAACTCACTCTTTTGGACTCTTTCGTAGTTACTGGTGGGCCAAGCACCTAACAGCAGACAATCTGGTGAACACTGGAGTGTTTAAAGAGACAAGACGTTTCCCTCAGGAGTCAATGCAACAGTAAAAGATAAAAGAGCCAGAGGGAGGAGTGATTATCAGCCTTACTTAAATACAGCTCCATATAAAAGCCTGTTGCACTCTTCCGTCAGATGGATGTTTGTAGTGTGGTTGTATGCGTATTGACATAATTTATCAACACTGGCTCTACTGAGTGAGCGGCCGAGTGCACAGCCAATACACGAACCAGCCTTGGACCTGGACTCTCGCTCTCACTGATAAAATATCCAAGAGCAACAGAAGGGAGAGCAGATTTTAGTCACTCAACAAAAAGCTTGGCAAAATAAAATGTTTGCCTGCTTAAAGGGACACTGTGTAGTATTTATGGGTTTATATAACCCAAAATCCACTTTTTTCATACATATTATGTGCTCCTGCATTGTCTAGTCGCTGTATAATAGTTTTTGTTTCATTTTCGGAGTGTTTCAAAAAGTCATGTAAAATAACATGGTCGCGGGGTCACGGTTGCATAGCCACTGTTAGCAGCGAGACGCCATGTTTCTACCGGAGCCTGTAAGGACAAACGCGAGAGAACAAATCAAGCGTCTCTTTACTTGTAGCGGAAGTCCCGCCTCCTCTCTCTCCGCTTCGTCTGCTACGGCCGCGGTAGCTCCGCCCTCTCCCTCACCTCACGAACCTCATCTGCTGACACGGAGAAAGACGACGAGGACGACATTTGATCCAGCTGAGGATACCGTAGCGCTCAGGGAAGGGAGGGGGTGAGCAGAGGAGCAGTTCTTTGTTGTAAATTTCAGCCTCTCCTCTAGATGGCACTATAAAATACTTACTTCACCTTTAAGTCTATGACATCTTCACAATATGTTTGCCATTTTTCCTTACATAAAAGTCCATACAGAAGATTTTGCAATTTTACATCACAGCCCACAGGAGTTGTTGATGCGTTGATGCTCCATCCATTGGTTAGCTGTAAAATGTGTTTTCTTGTACCCTCTGTTTTTGATATTCTTTGTTTGACCTGGACAAACCAGGCAGCATTCGATAGCAGCTCCTGTGTCACCAAGAGGTAAAAACACAGATTTTTGAGCTGGAACCAATCCCAGATAGCATTGGGGCGAGTGGCATGTGGCTCTTCTCTGCTTTGATTTGCTTCTTCCACACCAATAATGCATAAGATCAATGATAAATAAGCAAGAACTCTGACCTTTTTTGAAACATTAAGATATATGTGAATAGCACCAAAGCAATATAAATGTGTTTATATGGTCTGAATCATAATCTTTTCTTTGTTTTATTGCATTGCCCTTTTTTTTAACGGCTCATGGAAAATGAGTGTCAGAATTGATGGATGTAGTTTGGAACTGAAGCGTCGCTAATCGAAATGCGCCCATAATAATATGCTTTTTTATCCTATTCACAGCCAGGCCTCAGTTTACAGAAGGCGGGAAATGACCTCCTTCACACACACACACACACGGACAGCTGGGATTTTTTACATGTCCTTCCAGCAGTAAAGGTTAATTTGGCTGATAATAGAAATGAGCCCCAGCTCAAAGAACACGTCTTTTATTGGGAAAAAAAAAATGTGATCGAAACATTAGCATATGAAAAGATGAATGACCTCAAAGATGCTGATTATGCAGTCAAAATGCATTTATGTAAGGTCTTGAGAAATTGATGTGCTAAACTTATTCTCAATGTAACCCAATGTAAAACAGGTTAACTAACATGTCCATTGATGAAGGAAATTAGTAATTATTGAATTTTTTTTATTAATTTTTTTTTAAAGGTGAAGTAAGTAGTTTATAGTGCCATCTAGAGGATAGGCTGAAATTTACAACAAAGAACTGCTCCTCTGCTCACCCCCTCCCTTCCCTGAGCGCTACGGTATCCTCAGCCGGTCAAATGTCGTCCTCGTCGTCTTTCTCCGTGTCAGCAGATGAGGTTCGTGAGGCGAGGGAGAGGGCGAAGCTACCGCGGCCGTAGCAGACGAAGCGGAGAGAGAGGAGGCGGGACTTCCGCTACAAGTAAAGAGACGCTTGATTTGTTCTCTCGCGTTTGTCCTTACAGGCTCCGGTAGAAACATGGCGTCTCGCTGCTAATAGTGGCTATGCAACAGTGGCCCGTGACCATGTTATTTTACATGACTTTTTGAAACACTAACGAAAATGAAACAAAAACGATTATACAGCAACTAGACAATGCAGGAGCACATAATATGTATGGATTTTTGGTTATATAAACCCATAAATACTACACAGTGTCCCTTTAATCTTATTCGTCAAATGCAGAAAGTTCCCAGGTGCACTTGAAGGCACCATCTCCCGTATTGCAGCAGCTAGCCAAACAGGTAGAAAGATGTCATTACACAGCACATTGAGGTGTCGTTTTCCTCGGCAAATATAGATAAAACTTAATTAAGCTAAACCAGCTGTGTTCATAGTCTTATTCTGTGTTTAGTCCGACCCAGGAAGGATAAGAGTTGTGGCGTTAACGGCAAACGACGTAAAAAACGACGATGAAGCTTCTCCACTTTGTTGAGAGTGCGGCTCCAGATCCGGGCCCTGACTTCGCCTGGTGGTGGAGCATATATGAGACTCGGTGAGATATTGTTGACTATTAATCACTGATGCTGCGGGGAAGACTGTTGTATTTGGTATTGTTACATGTTGAGTGTGTATTAAAATTGTTAAGCACCTTGCATGGTAAACAGTACCATTATTAGCTGACTGTCATTTTGTCTAAAGTTAATGCCTGTGTTGCAGGTAGCCATTTAAGACTGCACGAAGAAAAAAAAAAAAAAAGTATTTTTCAAAGCCTGACTTTAAAATGAAGTAAATAGGACATTTTAATTTATTTAAACGGGCCCATTTTTTTAATTTTCTATGCAACTGTTTATTTCTTTGTATGTTCCATAAGGTTCTGTTGCAAACTAAAATGCAAAGTGCAGTTAATTGAAACCTGTGGTGTTGCAGTGGTCATTACACTCTAATCCTTGCTTCTTACTACTTAACCTAGAGAAGTGTGTATTTTCCAGGAGTGGGTTACATCAATAACATACTTTTGCTGCAAAATTTAATTGTCCAAAATTGTATCTTAAACTCTTAAATCACAGCAGTTAAATTTAATATTTACTGATTTGTCAATCAGTCTGTTTACTCCGTACATATAAGCTTCTCCAAAACTATAACACTGTGGCAGTTTGTTTGTTTGTCTTCTCTCATCATCACACCATGTAAGTCTGTAAAACCACCTAACACAAAGTGAAGGTAACACCATATGTGTCACACAACTGAAAATAGAAGTCGGAGTGGTGCTGTGGCAAAAAAAAAAAAAAAAACTGGCCACATTTGCTGGAAATCCACTCAGTATTGTGCTGATATGATGAACGACTTACTTTCTTTAAACCTACATGTTTCTGAGACACTGTGCTCTATTTCTTTCCAGACGTTCTGGTTTTAGTTTCTTCTCAACTTGCAGCACAGGAACAACAGCTAACGTTCTGATTTGCAGTCTTTCATTAAAGGTACAGTGGGCAGGGTTTTTACTGGTTTTAGATTACTGAAAGTGATAACCTTTTAGCAAAATTACGGTCCAGGCTGAACAAGGGCATTTCTGCAGGGTGTTTGCATGTTTTCCCCCGTGTGTGCATAGGTTTTCTCTGGGTTCTACAGTTTCTTCCAACAGTCCAAAAACATGCAGTTTTTGGGATTAGGCAAATTGGACACCTGACCATAAGTGTGAGAGAGCGCTTCTGTGAAAAGAAATCTCAAGTGCGAGTGAAGCACGAGTGCGCATGCGATCGGTGAACGGTTTATCTTCTGTTTCTCAGTTTATTTCCACTTGGTTTACCTGCTCAGGTAATATTGTGTGACTGCTGCTGTATCCATAGCAATGAACACCTACAGATGCCGTGGACCCGGTGTTGATTAGCAGGCATGGACGAGGCCCGAGCTCTTCTCTGAGTGGTCCTGTCAGCTCCTGGCATGGGCTCTGTTATACCCCTTGCAGTAGACCCAGCTGGTTGCATGCCCGCCTCGCCCCCCCAACATGTTCACGCCTGCTGTATTCCACATGACTGGACTTGTCCTCCAGGACTCTGAGCCCAGGCTTCCACACAGTGCATGTCGGCACCAGAATGTCTCATGGTGATAGCAGGGATCTTTCTATGACGCTCCCACAAACATTATTAAGAAAAAAGCAGAATCTGTTCATGTGCATCCTAAAGACGATTTATATTTTTAGACTTGGCTTTGGGATGACATATGTCATTATCCTCTCGTCGATCGCCATTTTTTCACACCTTTCGATGAAATGACATGCGTCATACGTGTCAGCTGAAATACATTTTTGATGCACAAACCGTGATCACTTTTGCCGTCGGATAGGATTCTCCTCCTGCCTCTGTCCCAGCCCTCCAACCCAGATAAAAAGGAGCCTCTTCTAAGGTGTTTTGTGAAGCATTATAAAATGGTTGCCATGGATACCCACTCTGAACAGGCTCCACATACAGACAGCAGAGTAGGAAAATGACAGATGCAATATTTCACATTTCCAAATTCACCCATTTTTTTTCCTCTCATCAGCAGCACAAAAGCTTGTGTGTTAAAAATGCCAAAGATCAGGACGTGTGCGAGGCTGTGTGCTGTGGTCATTTATGGCTGCGTTTGAGGAGCTGCTCTCTCCTAAGAGGTGGGTTGAATGGTGTTTTCCACCTCATTTGGTTTTTGTTGTTTCTCCCTGAAGAGATGACCTATATTATCTAGGATGGGAGATCAAAGAAGGCTGTTTTCACTGTGATCCCACAAAGCTTGCATCTCACTCACACACACACACACACACATACACACACCTAGAATAAGCTTCCTGCACGACTGCCTCACTGCAGTGCAAAACGTGGCTGTGAAGCTGAAGAGTGGAAAAAAACAGATTCATGATCCTGAGGATTGTAATTGCTGTCCTCTTTGAGATAATATACTCTCTGTTCACGGGCATACTCGGAGAAAGTGGTGAGAAAAAGAAAGACAGAGCATGCTTTTGTTATATTTACCTCCACCAAGGAGGGTATTTTTTTTATAGAGGGTTTATCTGTCTACAGTTCTAATCAATCTGATTGGGTAGGTAATCGCCTAAGTATGTTCTCATTAAATGTTGGTACAAATCGAACCACTGATGGAATAGAAAAAAGAAATCAAGAAATCCCTATTTCTTATAATGGACAAAACTAGAAAAAAATCTTTTGATGTGGTATGCTTATGCAGGATCAGACACAAACACATGTTGCTGTCTCCACAGAGCCATCTTTTACCTCTGCCAAGTAGGGAATGTTTTCATTAGTGTGGCTTTATCTGCCACTTTGTCCTTTTGTCAGCAACTTCCAGTCTATAGTTTTTGACAGATCAATCCGTTTTTTTTTGTGATGGATAGGTGATCACCCAAGTATGTTTTGATCAAATTTAGGTAAGAACAAAATATTATCCAATTTTCAAGAAATCCCTATCTCTTCTCATGGACAAAACTGTAAAAATAATAATAATGATATATATTTTTTTAAATGGCTATAAGCAGGTACAGTTCTTTGGATATTCAGAAGGTCTTTGATCTAGTGGATCAAACTAAACATTTCAGGCGCTTGTATGTAAAACTCAAGAAGTGTCACAGTTGAGAAGTAGGAGGACCCACATGCAAGACAACTCAAGAGTAAGTGCAAGTAAAAATCATTTTCATGTATAAAACAAAGGCACACTCGAGCTAAAATGAGACAAGACAGAATAGAGCAAAGCAAATGATACAAGGGTTAAGTAACACAACGTACAGAGATCAGTACCATAGGGAAACAGCAGGACATGAAGAAGAAAGGAAAAATAACCATAATTTCTGGAAAATTGTGTTGTATTAGCAAAAAACACTATTAACCTTAAAAATATCTAACTCACAATCTGTGAGAGTGTGAAAAATGGGTGAAAGGAATCTGTGTGCTGCACACAGATGTAAATATAAAAGTGCGAGTGAATGGGTGGATGGCAAAACTGTAGTGTAAAACAGCTTTGAGTGGTCAACAAGACTAGAAAAGTGCCATATAAATGCAAACCATGTTCCATTTACACCTGAAATGACACTACATAATGATGAGGTCAGGTGCAGGGTTGATCAGAGCTGCTGCAACAATGGACTAACCTGACCCAATGTGTCTAACATTCATACTATGCATGTTTTGATGGTGGAGGAAACCAGCACAGACACACTACTTGTATGTAGCCAAGCAAAATTAGCTGACTCCATTTTTGTGTTTTTCGTAAAACAAGAACATTTTAATAAATCTATCTAAGAATATCTGTTTTCTGAATTTCTGTTTTTTTTTTCCAAGTGGGGTGTGTTTGCAGTTACCTCCATATTTTACCCATGAGTTCCCATTAGTGTCACAGCTAATGATATGTGAGCTAATGCCGGCCTCTGTTCATGTCCAGGCCTTTGGTTGCCTATTCATCAGCCATTTATACCGCAGGAATGAAACAAGGACACCAGTGGGAAACGAGTACCTGCTGGGAGCAAGTGCTCCTCCAATCGCTCCCTCTGCTGATCTTTTCTCCTGTAACCAAACCACTGGTCTCTCTCCCTGCTACACCTTTGATGTTGTTCCATTTTTCCAGTGTGTTCCACATGATGTCAGAGACACACAATGGGCACAACACAGAAATGGATGGACCAGAGATGCCCATATGTCTCAGTGACCTGCATGAGTCTTTACACTGTCCTGCATCTTATTAGCTGTGAGGAGAGTCTGCCGATGGACCCGACTGGTCATTCATCAAATGAAGGTCTTCTCCCAACAGTATCTTGGAAGACGTTTGTGTGGATGGTGGTAAGTGTGATTAATGAGGGGGTTTCTTCTCTCCTCTCCTTGAGGTTCAGCTGTGAGACAGAATTAACGTGGAGCTTCAGTCTGAAACATTTTGCTGTTAGAAAAATTTGTGTTTTAAAGGTGACATAGAGTGGTCCTGTTGCACATAAATGTTAGTTATGGAGGTCTACTTACATATATTAACTTGTTTTATGGTCAAAAACCTCCTAGTTTCTGTAAACGAACCGATAGAAATCCTCTTTTCTGACGGTGTTTTTCTGCTGCGAGATTTCAGAGTGAACTTTCACCCCCAGAAGACAGAGTCTTGTGATTGGCCAGTACTATCCAGCACATCCGTTCTCAGAAGCGCAGCGCCCCCCTCTGGAACGGTGGATGCACTGCTACACATTATCAAAACATTGTTTTAACAGTGTTTAAAAATAGCTTCGTCACGACTCCCCGCCACAGTCCCTTTTATGAATTTGACCCGGAGTCAGACCCAGAGTCAGAAGACACTGTTGCTCGTGAAACACCTCCACAACGGACGTTATTCTTCTTCTGCGGTTCAATGTACGCAACCGGATGTGCCCGGACTACCGCCCGGAGCAGGACGATCGGTTGTTCAGGAGAACCGCTGCTTAGGTAACTATTACGGGATATTCAGTGATCTCGTTGAGCCCCGAGATTACAATAAACACAGCGTTCTCAGCAATGGCTGAACTGTGTGTTTCGAACCGTCAGGGCTTCATAAACAAGGTAATGACGCAGATACACACCAAAAAAACTTCCGGACTAGTTCCGCTTTAACCATTATTACGTTGTCCTTTGTCTGTTTGGTACATAGTTAGCATCAGTGATCACATATGGTTTACATATAAAGATGGTAGCGCTTTGTATGATCCCTGGGAATTTGTGGTTTATTGTATCAGGTTGAACAAAACCATCTCTTTTTATAGTGTCATCAAATCCCATTAAAAGACCAAAGCCATCATTCATTGATTTTATTAACAAGTTTTGCCTATGTGGCTAAAATGTAAATTTCGTATTGCTCTATTCTATTGATGTGTCCATTGTTGTGGAAAATTGCACAAGTTAGCATGTTTCTTTAAATGTGAGCTATATAGTTTATTTTGTGTGCACTGCAAAAATAAGCCAAATATTTTTGTAAACTTTCTTTATTAATTCTCTGACATTTTAACCAATGCAGTACAGACAGACATACAAACACCTCACATATGTAGACTCTTACCAATACACAAGACAAGGGGGTACACATATATACTAAAAAAAATAAAAAATAAATAAATCTTCAAATGTTGGGAATACCTATCTATATCTATAAATATATCTAAAAAAAGTTTTTCTTTTTCCACCCAATCGTTTAACATTGTATTGTTGAATGAAGTTGCAAAGGAGTGATTTTCGACAAGGTGACCCTGAAATGAACCAGACTGCCATCCATAAAACTTTCGCACCTTACACCAGATCTTGAGTGTATGGGAGACGACTGGGTTAGTTACAGTGAGTAGAATTGAAAATAACCGAGCTCGAAGGGAAGAGGGACAACAACAGGTTTTTTCTATAATTGCCTAAATTGGAGGATTTTGGTAGTCAGTATGACATCATCTTAATGTTGCTTGCCCAATAGTAAAGTTTAAAATTTGGTAGTCCCATTTCTCCTACTTATTTTGGTCTTTCTAGGAAAGCTTTCCTTAATCTAGGTTTCTTCTTATTCCAAACAAACTCTGAGATAATTAAGCCAAATGATTTTAAATTTAAAGGCGCCATATGTAAGAATGTGGCCAAAAAAACGGTTATTACACTCAAATTCAAAATACCGAGGTCTTTTAGGTTTTGTTTTTGCGGCCATTGTAGCTCAGACGTAACTGGCAACCCGTGGTTGCTTGGCAGCTGAGACTCTACTGACTGCAATGATAGAAAGGTAGATGGCGGTAGGTGGCGCCACATGACAAAATATGATTTCAAACCATAAACATGATTTGCAGTCTGCAAAGAATGTGCATATTTTGTCTGTACTGTTGTTCTTGGTGAGTTCAGTTTGTTATATGAACATTATTCCTGAGTCTCTGTGACATATTAGGAGGATTTTATGGCCAGTTACTTTACATTTATTACATAATGTACCTTTAAGATTTTTGTCTTGTTTAAAGAAACAAAGCTATGATTCTAAAATCAACCTGCAGATGTAACCACTTTCAGACTATAATGTCTTGATTAAGGTGACTTATAGAACTTATACCATAGAATTTCTTGTTATATTTGCACACACACCAACAGTGTGACAGTGAATTTCACTTTTGTATTCAAGACAGACGAGAAGAGTAGAATATCCTCCAACAGAAGATGTACAATTGTTGTTATTGTTAGATTGCCGTTTTTCTCTTTTCAAAGTTTTATAATTTCCCAGTGTAAAAAAAAGAAACAAGGTTTATTTGACTCAATTTTTGCTTTTGCAGTGGGCATTGAATACGCTAGTGCCATGGTTCCCTAAACTGTGGTAACACCAGTGGTATGGAAAGCTTCCTCTACCGAAAGCTATGAAAAGTAATCCACGTCTGCGCTATAACCCCTAACCCTGTCCCTTTCCCTAACCGTACCCTAACCCATAACCATAACACGAGGTAGAAACCTGAACAATTGTTTATTGTGGTAACGGAGAAACGGAAGACTCACACATAAGACTTTTTATTCACTGAAAGGCGAGTGTGCATTGGATTTTCGTAGGACAATCCACGAAAAAAAGGGTACATAGTTTTTCATATGTGTTCGTACGAAACCGTTCATAAGAATATGTTGTTCATCTTCATCAACTCATCAGGGTGTGACATGCGCTATCACTATCTGGGATTGGTTCCAGCTCCTCAGAAAAGGACCCGACATAGATGAAGGATAGATGAGGATAATGTTAATGTGATCAGTAATGAGTAGCTTTATAAGATAGTAATACTTTTTGTATTATTTGAGCTGTGGCATTGAATCTCTGGAATCAGGTATACCTGTGAAATAAGAACAGAGAGAGAGAGAAAGGAAGCGCACAAACTCGGAGGACGAAGAGAAAACAAAGTTATTGTCATGATAAGTGTGAGCGCTGAGAAGACGAGGGGAAGAGAGAGAAAGAGCAGCAGTCTTGGTCTTTATCTATCTAAATGGAGGGAGAGTGTCCACAGGAAAGGAGCTTGGTAGCTGAAGGTTCTGCCTCCCATTCTCCTCTTAGAGATTCTGGGAACTTCAAGCAGGCCTCCATTTTTAGAGCAGATTGGTCTATTTGGGTGGTGAGGAATAATCATGTCTTTGTGATATAATGGGGCCTGATATGTGAGGAGGAGGATTTTAAATTCTATTGTAATATTTACAGGGTGTCTGTACAAAGAGTCCAGCACTGGAGTGATGAGATCTCTTTTCATGTTTCCCATCAGTACACGTGCTGCTGCGTTCTGAACCAGCTGAAGACTCTTCAGAGACATCCAGATAATAATGAGTTACAGTAATCTAGTCTAGATGAAATAAAGCCATGAACAAGCTTTTCAGCATCCTTTAATGACAGGATGATTCGGATTTGTGTTATGTTGCGCAGGTGGAAGATGGCTGACCTATGGACTTGTTGTATGAGTGAGTGGAATGACAGCAACATGTCTACGGTAAACGTGTATGACTGATTAACTGTGAAAAATACTAGAGAATTGCTATTAATAGTAAAAGTAGCAGTTTTTGTGTGTGGCAGACATCTTTGAATCCTGAACTGAGGTTTCTGAATCAAAAATCCATGTCAGGGGGGTGTTCCCTTTTCAAGCACAGTCCTTGACCCCCGGAAATTACAACTACATTCAAATGGGACGCAGCATTAGCTTTGACTTCACAAATGCATGCCCTGACTGGTCTTATTCTAAACTGAACTATTTTTTTATTTTAAACTGATAATACAAAGAGACTTGTGGGTAGTACAGCATATAACATTTCTGCCAATGACATTACACACTGGATCTGTGAGATAAAAACAATGAAAACTCTGCATAGTATTGCTGTGATTGATCGAACATCCGGTCTCCAAACACTCTCTGCTGCACTGCCTTTATGTCTGTGGTCATTGAAGTGACTGCAACAACCAGGACAGTGATGATGACAACATTTTCTGGAGGGAGTTGATCCATCACTGTGCTTATAGTTCAAGTTTCCACACTTCCTCATTAGCATGTCCACTCCAGGCTTCAGAAAACTGAATTAACCCCATGCAGCTCTTGACGCTGCATGGAGATGGACCTCACCTCCAAACTGTTCACACTACAAAGAGAGAGATGGCCTGACAAGTAAAATAAACCAGAGGACAGAGAGGAAATGTATGCTTCCTCTGTTCAGACTCAGGTTCATGTAGGAGCTCTGCTGGAGCTATTTTTGACGCTACAATATATGTGAGCTCTACAGAGGTACACTGCATGTCTCCTGGGAGTCCTGACTGTGATGTGCTGTGTGCAGGAAGAACTATTTTTTTGATAAGGTAAATGGTATATGAATAGATCTGATGCGCCGTAATACAAAAGAGATACAGTATTCACGGTGCACAGGATGAGAAAAGGCTGTCTTAAATAACTGAATTATTGAATTACTGCTGCAGAGACAGTTTCCCCCCTTTCCAAATATGAAACTGACAGTGTGTAGGAGAGTGTAACACCATCACCCTCATTTTTGTGATATTTCTCTTCATCCGTTCATCCATTTTCTACCGCTTTATCCTCCACATGATGAGGGTCGTGGGGGTCTGGAGAGTGTCCAATTAATCTCTGCATGTGTTTGAAGTGTGGGAGGAAACTGATGTACAGAGACAACCCCACGCACAGGGCTAACATGCAAACTCATACACACAGAGAGGCCCTTGGTCAAACCAGGATTCAAACCAGTGACCTTGCTGTGCTAGCCACTGTCATGCCATGCGGCCAAGTCTCACATGTGACTCATGAAAAGTGCATATGACACCCAATCCTGGTGCATACCTGATCAGCCTCCACATTCAAGGTCCTGGATTCTCTGTTTGTAATAAATGACACACTAAAAGAGATGAAGATCAATCTTCATCTCTTGAAGATGAAGATCTTTTACTATGTACAGTGCTTTGAGATAATGTAAGTTGTGATTTGGCACTATAGAAACAAAATTTAATTGAATTTATATCATTGTACTGAATGACCAACTAACCAAACTGAACGGTGCTGAACTATGTCCTGTCTCCAGTGGCCAGGACTGTGCTTCTTTTTCTTATATTGTACAGAGTCTCACAGGTCAAAATGATGTCAAACTCATTTCCAGGTGTTCACAGCAGGTTTCTCTCTGTGCTGCTCTCTCACAAACTCAGCCCTCTGTCGCCCCGCGTGCATAATTGTGCACTGAATTAATGTAAACCGTGTGTAATGATGTCACCTGCAGTCTGTTTCGATGTGCTGAATACGTTGCTGTAGATTATTAACAATAACGAAACTCTGCATTTTGTGTGTAGCATACGATTTAACTGTGGAACCTCTGTGTGAACAGACACCGCATTAGTATGATCTAATAACATTTGTTCACGCTCGGTCTGAGCTGGCGTGAGTTTGATCGTATGCTACTCCAATGTCCACAATGATACATGATGCTCTTTGCACAGAAATGGGGTGTACACCAACTTTTGTGGCACACTGGAGTGAATCTACCCTTTACATGAGTATCAGGATGACACAGATATTAACTCCCAGCACCGTTTCCAGCTAAGCAAAATAACTGGACTGGCTAGCTCCGACAATCGAGCACCGTTGAACACTACGGGGTACATGCAGAGTGTGTTGAGGACATCATAGAAGTTAACAAAGCACCTTGTTATCTTCTTCTCTTTCTTTATTAGTGGTTGGGTAATTACTA
Organism: Microchirus variegatus; assembly: GCF_963457635.1. NCBI lineage: Eukaryota > Metazoa > Chordata > Actinopteri > Pleuronectiformes > Soleidae > Microchirus > Microchirus variegatus. The sequence goes on along the minus strand of NC_139822.1, from coordinate 7,821,054 downwards.
AATCCTGAATTTAGTAGATATTTATGATGCAACAGGTGCAAACCCACCCTGGTCTTATAGTTGGATTCATTAAACCAGGCTGGAGCAGAGTTGTAAATCTGAGTGTGTGCATGTTCTCATCACACTGATTGCTGATTGGAATCAAGAGTCAGTGGTGGTTGGAAGTCATCTCTTGAATATGAGAGTGCAGGGGAAGATGATGATGATGAGCACATGATGGGATACGACGTGATGTGAGTGACTGAGTGTGGCTTTGATTGGATTCTGCAGCAAATCCTACAAACATAAAGATAATGCATCCATCACATATGTGTATGTGTTTAAAACATACTTACAGGCCGGTGAAGCTTTTATCAGAAATGCCAGCAACATTAGTCCTGTTTTCCTGCCAAGTATGATCATGAATTGTCTTACTACTTATATTATTTGTACACTGTTTTGGTAATGAATGGCTTTCTGTTTGTATCGCTTCATTTTAGAGGGGTTTGGGCTTGTAACCAGAGGTTTGCTGGTTTGAATCCTCACCAGGTCAAGTGGCTCCGAGCTCATTGTTAATTGGACCTGTCCCCAGCCATTGGGGCTCCGTTTCCTCCGGGTTTCCAAGATCCAAAATCCAAGGTCATAGTCACCTTCGGAATTACAAGGACATTCCAACTAACAATGGAACACAGCGTTAGCTTCAGCAGCACAAGATGGCAGGCAATCCACAAAAGGCTTAATCTCAGGCTACAATTGAACATATTTTTATTGTAAACTGATTATACAAACAAACAAAGGGAAGTACATTAAATCTCTGCCAATAAATGTTAGACACCAGATCTGTAAGGTGAAAAAGTCGCATAGTGTCGCTGCGATTGATTATTCATCTGGCATACAAACACTCTCCGCTGATTTCTTCAGTCAACTCCTAGTGCTGGTCTTGGATCAGGAAGGGCAAAAAGAAACCTCAAATCATCCATGTGGCTCACAAACATCTGTCGCGTGTCACTGTATTTTCATACATATCGCAAGCTTAGATTTATATACACTAAAAGCTGTTCCAGAGCAGCGGGTAACTCAGGATTAAAGCCAGCTTTAGAAAACCCTCAGGATTACTCTCTCTGTCCATGTATATACCGTGACGCCGACTGTGGTGAGCGGTTTTCTCCGTTCCCTCTACTAATTTATGCTGTAAACAAAAGACTTTTCTGGGTCATAAATTTGCCGTCAACTCTCTGGAGCTTTGTTATTCTCCTCTCTGTCTACTCTCACATCCCTGAAACACATCTGGACTCTGTCATGTGTCATATGGTTAACCATGGGAATGCAGCATGTACCTAAGGCTGGCCTTACAAGTAATATCTCTATATGTTAAGATGTAAAGTTTGTTTCTCTGGGCTCATGAAACGTTTTTTGAGATGTTTGCTGTTTTCAAAGGAGAGTGACAATACTCTGTAGGTTCATTTCTTTGGCTTTTTAATGTTAAAGAAGGCTATTTATGTATGTTAGAAACAATGAAATTGCCTATAAATATAATAATAACATGTTATTGATTCCATGTTTTTTTACAATCAATATATATAATATTTAATCACAAATATATTCAATGTAATAAATATGATAATTATCAATGCAACAGACTTTAAAACCAGGAAAAGTCATCACAGATACCTTATGATATCCAAAACGTCACAACTATATTGTTAAAATATTGATATATTGTCCAGGGATAAAATATATATATATATATTTAATGAAAAACAGCTTTTTAGCTTATTCTCATATATTTAGAGTAATGTTTAGAATGTATTATGTGCACTGTCCCTATAAACTCAACCAAAAAGCTCCCCGCTCTGGAACGGTGGATGCACTGCTACTCATTATCAAAACATCGTTTTAAGAATGTTTAAAAATAGCTTCTTAACGACTCCCCGCCGCAGTCCCTTTTGTGACTTTGACCCAGAGTCAGAAGACGCTGTCGCTCGTGAAACACCTCCACAACGGACGTTATTCTTCTTCTGCGGTTCAATGTACGCAACCGGATGTGCCCGGACTAGTGCCCAGAGCAGGAGGATCTGCTGTTCAGGAGAACTGCTGTTTACGTAACCAGAAGGGAGATCTCACTTACAATTACAATAAAACACAGCGAGGTAATGACTCAGATACACACACAGAAAAAACAGTGTTAATCCGCTGTAAAAGACGACTTGCTCTACCCCTGAGCTACCATCTAAAATTACTAAAAACGGTCCTGAGAGCCAAGAGTTTGGAACAATAGAACACTTTGGGATCGTATGTGGGTCACAAGAATGTTTTGCAAACGCACCCAACTCTATAAGAATCAGTCATTTGAACTTCATTTATATATCACTTTTCATGACAATGCAATGCAAAGAGATTCACAGATTAAAACCTTATCAAGAAAAACAGCAACCATATCTGCCGACATATGACTGGTATTATGTATTAAAAAACTGACAGGGATGTGAAGAACTTAGGAATATAAGAAATAAAGAAGTGAGGGAGAGAAGGAAGTGAAGTGAGAAAACGCGATCCCAGAACTCTCAACGGGAAAACACTAAATAAACACTAAAATGTACTAAAAACTGAAGGAACAGATGAGATGAAATAGATAAGTAGATCATAAATAAGTAAATGAATAATTCAAAGAAGTACTGTAAGCGACAAATGATAAGATAAACTAGAACATGATCAAATTATGGTTGCAGTAAAAATAGAAATTCAATTAATTTACATTTATAAATAAATAAAAGGTAAAAAAGTAAAAGTCAGGTTAAAAAATATACAGTACTGTGCAAAAGTTTTAGCTCTGTTGTTTTTTCTGTCTGTCTTTTTTATTATATTATTATATATTATTTTAAACTATACAAATGACACACTTGCTTACACAGAGAATCATAGTAATAGAACATTGGTTCTCAAAGTGCGGCCCGGGGGCCAATGGCAGCCCGCAGAAACATTTCTGGCGGCCCCGCAATGAATTACAGTTGATAGTTTTAATCCAGGAGCTACTAAGCTTGTTAAATGTTTATTGGACATTACTGGATACAGACCAATAAGTGTAAAAAAAAAAAAAAAAAAGTCAGATTTTGGACGACGTAGTATAGTATGTCGGTTTTGTCAAATTTTGGACGCCATAGTTATTACAAATAAGATTTCTTTCGGGTTTTTTTCGTTTTTTTTCCCTTTGGCGGCCCTCAGTCCAATGATGGGTTCCTAAATTGGCCCTCAGGTATCAAAACTTTGAGAACCCCTGTAATAGAAGAAGGCCTCGGACAATATTTTAGCTCTACGTTACATTTTGGCCAGCTGTGTCTAGTCTGAATGTTACAAGCTATAGTTTTAAGAATTCAACAATAATATTTTGCTTATTCCAAGTGTGTCTGTTTTTTACAGTGCAGCAGAGAAAGTGTAGAAAAAAAACAGAAGGTGGAAGTGTCTAAACATACTGTAGAGTATGATGAATGTCCTCCTGAGCAGCCCCTCGTTCCTTACGTTGGCCACCAATGGAAATGCACTTGGCCCGCCCCCTGCCGGTCTGTGTTCCGGTGAATCCGCGTTCGACTGGAAAGCACTCTTCCAGCGCTGGCACCAAAGAGGCGCACAACCATGACATGCAGCGCTGAACGAGGACGAGGAACGCGCCTTTGAAGATGCTGCTCGACCACCGAGCCACCATTTCTGGTAAAAGAAATCCACATTTTTTATATGATTTCTATTATTTCATTGCATCTTGTCCTCTTGCACCTCCCGCTCCCCAGCTGAACCCGTGCTGTCTTTCTTTCTTTCTTTCTTTTTTCTTTCATTCTTTCATCGGTGCTATATAATAGACGCATGTGATCTCAAACAGGCTGTGTCGATGGAGAAGTCTTTTCATTTGGGCATGGATTGACTTTATTAGAGATTGTTCTAATAATAAGATTGAAAATTATGATTTTTTTTTTTTGTCAAATACATAATGTGATTTATTTCTAAAAAAAAAAAATTCCAAATGGACAATATAAAGTAAAAACGGAGTGAAATAGTAAGTAGGAGGTGTCTTTATTTAAAATGGTGCTCATCTGAACTTTGTTGTTGTTGCTATGATGGAGTTTTCAGCACAAATCTGTAGAGATCTGTCATTGTTTGTCCATCTTGATAGTTCGTAGTGTCAGTGGTGAGAGCATGGGCTTCGTGAGGGCCGTGTGTGTGCGAGAGAGACAGGGCTATGTAGATTCTGTCTGCGCTCAAATAAGCTGCTGGGCTTTTGTGTCGGAGGCGACGCGCGTCTCTCTATTACAGACTGTGAGGTCTGGACATTTTCAGGAGCAGCTCCAGAGGCAGCTCGTGTGTTTGCTTTCACTCCGTCCTTCTTTTTTTTATAGCAGAAGTGAAACAGATACGCGCTCTAATGTCAAGAGTCGATTACTCATGCAACACTGTGCGAAAATACTGTGCGAAAATACTGTGCGCCCCCCCCCGCGCGTGAGCCTCGCATGGACTAAAACCACAAATATCCCTCTGTTCATCATCATCATCATCATCATCATCATCATCATAATCCTCTCCGTCTTCTGCCAGACGTGCAGCTGCCATGAGAAAAAGAGAGGAGCTGTCAGTTTTCCGCTTCAGCACCACGGACAGAGACACAATCCGGCTTATCCACAGAGTGGATACACCCACAGAGAGAGAGCGAGAGAGAGAGAGAGGTCCACACACAGAGAGAGAGAGAGAGAGAGAGAGAGAGAGAGAGAGAGAGAGAGAGAGAGAGAGAGAGAGAGAGAGAGAGAGAGAGAGAGAGAGAGAGAGAGAGAGGTCCACCCACGCTTCATCAGCTTTAGCGCAGGTTGACTTGCTCTCACCCGGGAGGCATTTGAGTGGTTATTGGATGTGATATACAGAGAGCGTGGCTATAATCAGCAGCCGAGGACTGCTGCGTTGTTTGCAGAAGCTCAGGTGCACACGCACCGTGTTCCACCTTCAATTTATGAGCTCGCATGAATCTCTCTCGGATCATAAAGGGATTTCAAAAAAGGTCCTCCACCATCATTATTGTTGTCCAAGAGTATCGTCCGCAGCAGCGTTGTTATTTTATTTAAGGGGAGAGCCTTATTAGTTGCTGCTCTGCAATTTGTGGAATCAGTTATTCATGAACCCTGAGCCTAAAGTCACACACACACACACACACACACACACACACACACACACACACACACACACACACACACAATGAGGTAGGATTAGTCAAATTAAATACCAGCACCATCAAGCTGCAAGTTTGTCTAATTAATCAGGCTGATCATGTGATTGTTATTCACAACATGTAGTACAAACTCATCAGTCTGTAATCATGATGATCATGAGTTCTTCTGCAGCTGCTGGAGTGATTGCCCTTTGCCCTTTATATTATAATAATAATAATAATAATAATAATATTACTAATCTTTTATACCGATACCACTATAGTATTTTACATCTACAACTGAGGTAAGTAATCACTTATAGGTTATTACAGGTATATTGTAAAGTGAATTCATAACCCGCAGTCAGTATTTAGAGTAATCCATTATTATTTATTATAATCATAGAGCCATTGCTATAATTGGCTTTTGACAAATACTGCTAAATCTTGGAATTTAAGGTAATATTAGCAATTAAAATGTTTGACATAGATTGAAAACATTTATGTTGTCTTATAGTAGTTAGCCCCAAAGGATTCAAAATGGCCTAAGCCTGTATTAATTCTATAATCACAGGTCAATAAACACATTTGGTAACTTCTGCAGACACCAACTGTAGAACATCTCTGAATTGTTGACAGCTCAAAGGAAGTAGTTGGGCTCCAGGAGAGCATGTTATTACAGACTGAATTAGTTTCATTGTTGGCTTCTGGAGAAAGTTATCGTCGGAAGCTTTGCAGAGTCTGGTGAACACCATGCCACGGATAATGATGGAGCTAAGGGCAGATTATTCCACAGAGAGTTTGTCTCTTCCTGACTCTAATGAAATATATTAAAGGTCATTAGACAGATGATTATATAGAGTCCTCTCAATGAGTGATCTTCAGAATAGGAGGTAGCATCAGGCTGTGCTTGTACCTGCCTTGATGTTGCCTCTGCTCTTATGTCTCATTACTCATCACAGACTCCAGGACCTTCTTCACGACAGCAGAAGGTCCCCAACAGTTATCAGTAGACATTCAATGTGATATCAGTGTCTCAGACATTGGCATGTGACAGTGGACATCTCTCTATATTGCATGTTGCATCATATTTAGGGTTTATATTTTAACTTTTATTTTTTTCTAATATCTCATCCAGTTTTGGCTAGTATCAGACTGATATTAATACTCATATCGTATATGTATCAGATATATCCCTAAACAAGCTGCTTTTTAAAAAATCACAACACAAACTGTCCAATAGTTTGGTTGACAGGCTTCAAACTATTTACCAAGGGCAGTGTGTGTAGTGTCAACTTTGACATTGTTCAGATAAGACATGCTAGAGAACAAATACGGGTAGTACACTAGTGATCAGAAAACCATAAACAAGTATAATATATACTTTAATATATACTATAATAAATACTTTAAAAAAAAGATAAAGAAGATAAAAGGTAAGTACTTCAGCAGAGGCGGACAGAGTACACAGCTTCATTACTTGAGTAAAAGTACACATACCCCTTGCTACTACTACTACTACAGTGATTACATTTACATATAGAAACGTCCTACATGGAGTTCTGAAAAATGTTCATGTTAATACCTTGAAGAATGTAAAAGGAATTGAAAGTAAAATCAAGTCATTTTCATCTTTTTTACCTTTTATGTTGCTTTATTTAACATTTCTCACTTGCCCACAAAGCAATAGCACAATGACAACGCTCTGACAAACCTCTGCGAGAGTTTTCATGGATTTGTTGCATCCACATTTGAACCTGACTGTGTTAAACACACAGCATATACTCAAGAACATCAAAAAATCAAATTGTACTTAAGTACTGTACTGCAAGTAAATGTACTCCGTTACTGTCCGGCTCTGTACTGCAGTGATTTATCTCCACTGCTTGTTAGTCTTCTCGTAGGGCTGTCTTTATCACTTCTAAATGTACCTGTTGCCTTTGCTTTAGGACACTGTTTATTTACGTGGTTGAAAATAATTGAACCATATTTCATATAACAGAGGTGGAGTTCTTTTTAGGAACCAACTCCTCCGTTGTGGTTCCATTTTCAGCCACAGGGTGGTGAATGAAGAAATCCACAGCACTGCCTGTACTTGAGTGTTGCTTGCTGTTTCTCGAGGGTGGGCATGAAACAGACTAGCAAACAGTGTGATATGGCTGAGAGAGAAAAAAAGATGCGTCTGCACAAGAGCATAGGACAGCAATGCCCATTGGTTCTCAAAGTGCGGCCCGGGGGCCAATGGCGGCCCGCAGAAACATTTCTGGCGGCCCGCAATGAATTACAGTTGATAGTTTTAATCCAGGAGCTACTAAAGCTTGTTAAATGTTTATTGGACATTACTGGATACAGACCAATAAGTGTAAACAAAAATACTGGGTATTTACCTGGTTTCTATATGGTGAATTTTAGTGTATTATTGGGTTATAAGCTGGTAATAAGCAGGTAGCTACAGCCCCCAATTACTAGCTTTTACTTTGGCGGCCCTCAGTCCAATGTTGGGTTCCTAAATTGGCCCTCGGGTATCAAAACTTTGAGAACCCCTGCTATAGACGATACTACAATCTGTAATGTACAGTATATAGCTGTAGTAGTGTAGGATACTACTAAAACGTGTTAACATGTATAAACAGATTTCATACGTAGATCACATTTACCTGTGGTGTTGAGTTGTTTTTTAAAGCCTGCCGTCCTCTTGAAGCACGGTTGCAGCAGCTGATGGTGACATGGATTTGGGTGGAAGGCAGGAGAGAGAGAGAGAGAGAGAGAGTGAGTGTTGGAGAAGCAGGGGGTGAGGTGGAGAGATACATACCCACTGGCCTCCTGTCTGGACACATTACATTTTCATAAGGCTGATATAACACTGACGCAGCCGAATATAGATATATAGCAGTTCTCTGTTTCACTTACATCGTTGTATTTATAGATTCCTGCAGCCGCAGCTGATGTACGTTATCTGTTGGTATAGTGTCCGTCTGATGCATCTTTAACTATAATCCTGGTTAAAGGGCTGGATTAAGCTTGTGGCTTAGGCTCCCATGAAGTCCTTCCCTCCCCTTCTTTATTTTTCTTTCAGCCAACTTTGCCTGAAAAGCCAACGGAATATTTCCTATTATGCTGGAACAGTAAAGCCCCTGAAATTGTAATTTCTCTGTTATATTAAATATTCATGACTCATAAAGCGATATGGAAATTGTTAGATGTTTTTTTTTACTTTCTTTAATTTAACACTCAAAAAGTGCTTAACCAGGACTGTGTGGGTGCTCTTTAATCAGATTTGACTGAAAATGACTGAACAACACACTATATATGATATTTAACCTCCATGGAAATGTAAATGCTGCTTAATGCTTACATTATAAGCCAAGCTGAGTGCTGACCACTTAAAACCTCTCAGAAGAACACAGAGTAGAACTCTCTGATATGAAATACCCTTTTTAACTGTGGCTGTGCATGATTTTAGAAAGACGCTGATGTAAAATGACCTTTTGTCATTTATTTGCGTGAAAATCTGATTTCTATGCCATTTAAACGTCTCAGGCTGACTGAAGGAGTTTCACTTTTAGGAATGAATCATCGATCCATCCATCTTCTGCGGCTTTATCCTCCTCGTGACAGTTGCGTGGGGCTGGAGCTAATCCCAGTTGACATAGGGGAAAAAGGTGGAGCACACTCTGGAACAGGTCCCCAGTTCATCACAGGGCCAACATACAAGGACGAACAAACATTCACTCTCACATTCACACTTACAGTCAACTTAGAGTGTCCAGTTAACCCACCCAGAGTTCCACAGTGTCGCCAGAGGAAGCCAGAGAACCCGAATAGAACATGCAAAGTCCACCCAGAGTTCCTTTGGCCTTCTTGCTATATGAGGCAACAATGCTAGCCACTGCACAACGATGTATTTCCTGTAATTAATCATGATTCAGCAAGTAATTGTCACAGATAGGAGGGCTGGTGATCCCTCAGGGTTAGTTGTCAGCTTTGCCTGGTCTGTAATCCAACATTGTATGTAGGCTTTAATAAATCTGGATTACATACGTAATCTCTCACTGAAATCAGCATTTAGACCAGCGATTCCTGAAGTCTGGTGTAGATCTTTTGCCACACCGTGGTGAGGGTTGTCTCTTTTTGGGATTTCTTTGTCCTGTCATTTCCTGTTTTATTTTGAAAGACTCACTCTCCTCTCGTTTCAGAGCACTTCTGTAGAGTATAGAACTTTCTTCATTTGTCACCTGTTGTCTGTTACCTCCATGCTTAAAGGTGAAGTAAGTAGTTTAGAGTGCCATCTAGAGGAGAGGCTGAAATTTACAACAAAGGACTGCTCCTCTGCTCACCCCCTCCCTTCCCTGAGCGCTACGGTATCCTCAGCCGGTCAAATGTCGTCCTCGTCGTCTTTCTCCGTGTCAGCAGATGAGGTTCGTGAGGCGAGGGAGAGGGCGGAGCTACCGCGGCCGTAGCAGACGAGGCGGAGAGAGAGTGGAGGCGCTCTTTTGTTTTCTCTCTTGATTCTTTTGTGATTTTGTTGTTTAAAAGTTTCAGAGTTAATCGTACGTCCTCGGTTTTTTAGGAGTGGATCTTGCCAGGTTTTCCTCCAGTCAAAGTGTTTTTTGTTCATCTTTTTGTTTGCCTCCCCTGGGAGTGATTCTTGTTTCAACTTTTCCATAGCCTCTGATCTCTAGTTATTTATCTCCATTTGGAGTTCATTTTTGTTGCTTTTGTTTCTAGTTGATTTTCATATCACTGTTTGCTTTGTTACTCTGATCAGGGGAACTTTGGTTTATTAGTAAAATTCTTATCAACTGAACCATCTCTGCATCTGAGTCCCCGCCTGACATCTTTTTTGGGACCCCCGACCCTTTAGTTTTGATTTATGTGCACATTTCTCTTCAAGCATAGCTTGAAAACGATTTGTCTACCAAATGATATTAGGTGTTACAGATATGGCTATAAATGTGTTGCTGTAGTATGCACACATTTGATTGCCACAATTATTTGCCCTCTTTAAAAAGTGTGTCTCCATCTTGGAAAGTTTGGGAAACTGCTTGTCATTTTTACGACTAACTATTTATTCTGTCTGATTCGTCGTCCTCTCAGGTTGAGTGACGAGCCTGCTGTCCCACCGCCGCCATGATAGCGACAGGCGGCCTGCTGCGCATGAACAGGCGCCAGGATTCCCTCCGCTCCAAAAACCGCGCAGAAAACAAGAGGAAGCGGAAATCCAAGAAGAAGAAGAAGAACGATGTGGTGGTGGTGAAGGGGAAGCTCAATCTGTGCTCCCCGGCCGGGTTGGTGGCTGCTGTTGGAGTTGTAGTTCTCATGGTGGGGATTACTATGGCTGTGCTGGGCTACTGGCCCAGTCAGAGCCAGCATGAGTACCAGGAGCGCCGCAGAACTGGAGTGTACCACACCAGCAGAGTAAGCTACCCCAAAATTGTGACCGTTTCCTCAAATTTGACACATGACAAGTCCAGCTCCAGCCAGATTCGTTTATTTAACCAGAGCCATGCTAACAGCAGCACCGCTGAGCCCACCCCTCACTGTGGCTTCCTCTGTGACTTCCTGGATCGTTACTTGTACTCAGACAATCTGAAAGTCTTCGGTCCGCTGGTGATGGGGATCGGCATTTTCCTCTTCATCTGTGCCAATGCTGTCCTACACGAAAACCGTGACAAGAAAACCAAAATCATCAATCTGAGAGACATCTACTCCACGGTGATAGATCTTCACAGCATACGGTCAAAGGAGTACACGCCTCTAAACGGTTTAGTGAACTACACTCAGTCGAGGAGTGTCGAAGGCCCCTCCGGCTCCTTCCCTGCAAGTGGGATGCTCGCTCGCAGCTCCTGGCCTTCCACTGGACTGGGCCTGCAGGGCGAGTTTGGGGGCGATGGCGCATTGAGGCGCACGTCTTTAGCAGGCAGACCTCGCAGCTGGTCCAGAGATGTCCAGACCTTCACAGACACTGTCTACAGCATCTACAAAGACTACAGCAATAGCAGCAAGCAGGCACCGCAACCTCAACAGTGGGAGACCACATCCATCGTCACCTCCTCTGTGAACGCTTTCACCCTCCCTGTGATCAAACTGAACAACTGTGAGGTGGAGGAGTCGGAGAGAGCAGAGGGCCACTCAGGGGAAGGAGTTGTTATTGAGACAGGAGCTAAAGACATCAGCGAGGAAGGACAGGCCGACACCGACACCGGCTGGACTGATGAGAGCCAAACAGAGGACACCTCAACGACAGACCAACCCCCACCCCATCACAGCCATGAAGACGTATCCACAGACACAGCTGACCAACAGGGGGTGCCACAGGCTCAGCCTCTGCCACAGTGGACCCAGCTGTTCCCTCCATCACCTGTTGCCAGGGCAACGGGTTCACGTCTGTCGCTCAACTCGCTCACGGATCAGCCCAGGTCTGTGAGGCGGTGCAGCCTCTCTGTGTCTGTGTGTAGTCATGGCGACAGAGGCAGGCGCTTCAGCTGTCCTCGCCTGGAGCGCTCTAACAGCAAGGGCTACATCAAACTCACTGCTCTGGGGGGCGACTCCTTCGAAGCCCCCGACACCGACACTTCTTTAGCGGCCACTGAACAGGAAGCAGCAGCGGATGCAGTAGCAGCAGTGGAGGTCGGAGCTCAGGTAGAGGACGACCTGGTGACGCCCAGCACATCTGCAGAATAGCAGACACTGCTTTGGTGGAAATTATGTCTGTGGCTTTGCCTCATACCTCCTTTCTCTGATTGTGGATGTGAAGCTGGCCATTGCAGAGGAAGGAAACTGTGCAGAGTAAGCAGCAAAGGACTATTGAAACAGAGCCATGAACACTGAGGAGCAAGGTTCTTTACAAATGCCACACCCACAGCTCAATACACAGATGTACATTTTCTATTTTTTTTTTCAATGTAGCAAGAGCAATACTAAAGACCTATGAAGAGATTTAGTATTGATTTAGAGGGAACTTTTGTTTTGTATACCAGAATACGGCAAACACTGTAGCTATAGTAGAATCTCAAAAACTGTCAGTGAGAACTACGTGTTGTCCTGTAGCACTGACACGTGCCACACAAACCATTCTAGTCTAGATATATTTCTCTACCTTGTTGTGTGAATATCATGTGAAAAAGTGACATGACTTGAATCTCAGGTAGAAGTTTGGTTTAGGATCAGGACCTTGAGGACAAGGTATTCCCACGTGCACACTTGTTATGAATCATTCATGGTTGAATAAACTTGACTGTAACAGCTGTCGGCTCTGGAGGGCATCTATTGAAGGTTCAAGGTACCATGACCCACCAAAATGAATCAATACAACAATAGAATAAACACTGATCCACATTTAAGATCCATTGACAGGAATAAAGAACATTTTAAACCTGTTTGTTCTCCATGACCTGAGGTCATTCAGTCGTGTTCCTGCAGTTTTGTTTCAAACCTTCACCATAAGCTGTAAGCATTTTTTTTTGTTTGTTTAAAAGAAAACCTGTGACCTGTGCCAGCAAATTTTCATAAAAGTGGTGTTTACGTTTAAAACTGCGAAGCTTGTGATTGTCCACCATCATAAAATAAATAAAGGAAGGATTTTTATTAAAATCTCTTCTGTTTTTATCAACATTATTTTTTAAAAAGGATTCATTCACTCCACTGGATAAAGTCCCACAAAACAGGACCATGATCACAGTTATCACAGTTGAGGAGTAACACAATAAAAGAGTCATCTGCAAATGTAATAATATGACTGTGTGTGATTTCACATTAAATGCTGTTATTGCAGATGAGTTTCTTTGCTCCAAACAATGAAAATACCCAGACAAGTGTGCAGCAAAGCAACACATATACATTTTGTTTTGCTGTACTTTAGCTGCTCTATACCAGGAAAGACTGCATTATCTGTGATAACTGGACTGAGACCCTGTGATATGTATGCAGCCTTTGCAGCAGTTACAGGGATACAGGTGTACTTGCTGATTCAGATACTTGGCAAATCAACACAAACTGTCTTTGTGGGGTATTTGTTCAGAATGTATTTCTTTGTTTGGTGTTGTAATGATGGGGATGTTTTTTTCAAACCATATCACTTTAGAGCACATGTGTCAAACTCAAGGCCCGGGGGCCAGATGTGGCCCGCCACGTCATTTTATGTGGCCCCGAGTGATTAATTGGTCTTAAAAATCTGTGTTAAAATAGGTCTATGCTGCTTTAAGGTGTGCGTTGACCATGACCATGCTCATCTTACAGAAATGTGGAATATCAGAAAATAAAATCCAGCTAATAATTGTGTGTATGTGTGACAACTTGAAATATGGAACGTATTCCTGCAAATTAATTTGGTAACACATTTGACACACGTCTATGAATCAACAAGTGTAATATTGGTACCATTCAATGTTCACTCACTGGTGGAAGTATAGGAAAACCATGATTTTTTTGCTACAGCCTTAATCAAAAACAGCAGTGTACATGTTGTAAAATATATATATATATATATATATATATATATATATATATATATGTATATATATATACATATATATATATATACACATATATATACATATACATATACATATATATACATATACATATATATATATACATATATATATATATATATATATATATATATATATACATATATATACATATATATATATATATATATATACATATATATACATATATATATATATATATGTATATATATATATATATATATGAATAACATGGTTTGCAGTATTATCTTTGAAACGATCTAACATGGCCATCTAGTGGTCATCATGACTATGACACCTAAAGATACAACCTCTTCCTTGTTATATCAAGCCGCCACTAGATGGCGCATGGACAGTGGCTGCCTGACTGCTGAGCTGTGAAAGCGTGGGTGTGCCCGTTCACGAGTACAATGAGCGCCGGTTTTGGAGGCGGGAGGGGCGGTGTCACCGCGGTCCGTCACTGTGAAGGTTCGTCTAAAGACACCAGACGTCCACAGGTGTCCGGTCCTTTTTCCGAGCAGACGAGCCGTCTGTGCCGTTTCCTGGTCTTCAGCTGAAGCTCACGCCGTGTCTGTGTCCGCTCTCCACGGTCAGGTAAACAACCAAACTGTTGTGTTGTTTACCAGAGTTTGTTTGTGCGGTGTTGCGTTCAAGTACAGTACATGTCGACTGTAGAACTCTCGGGATTGTTTGTGCAGCTGTGTCTCTTCACCATAAACAGCTTTGAACACACGACAGGAATACTTCTGAATGTGTTTACACTCATAAACTTTGATTTTATTGCTAATCCTCGTTTGTTTCCTTGTGTTTATGGTTCTGACCAACAACACCGTGTCCTGCTGCTTTCCCGGTGACTTCGAACGTGACATGGTGAGTACTATCTATATGTCTGTCACTTTTAAAGCGACAATGATACACTTCTCAGCAACAATACTTTTATTAACTTGGTGCTTTTCAAAACACAGAATAATAATAATAATAAAAAAAAAAGCAGCAAGAATAAAACAACATTTAAATTATGGGAAAAGTATAATAAAACACAACTCTCCATAAAACAAACTGAAAATCTAAAAAGCATGTTCTCAAATGTGACATACTTATGCAATATATCTCCTCTGTCACCTTATTCCTGCAGAAGCGACCCTCTTATGAGCTTTAAAACGTATCGCTTAGATTTAAATTGTATTCTTAAATAATCTCAGTTGAGCAAAGTGCTGTACACACATAAAACATAAATAGTAACCACAGTCCATAAAGAAACAGCTTAGATAAACAATAAAAAGAGGAAGTATGACACACAGCACAGTGCATGAAAGACTTGAGCAGACACATCTGACTAAATGGTATTAAAGTTAGCAAAAGTGATGACAAGCTTTTATTTTTTTTATTTTAGGTTATTCTTTTTAATATTTGAGAACCACTACTACAATTCATCTTCTAACTGTTCCCGCGTAACACTCGCTGATTGTGTTGTGACATGGTGGCATGTCCGAC
The DNA here is from genome assembly GCF_963457635.1 of Microchirus variegatus. Classification (NCBI taxonomy): domain Eukaryota; kingdom Metazoa; phylum Chordata; class Actinopteri; order Pleuronectiformes; family Soleidae; genus Microchirus; species Microchirus variegatus. The sequence continues at coordinate 7,805,907 of NC_139822.1, read as the reverse complement.
GGCCCAGATCAGCAGTTTCTCAAGAAGTACTGCTGAGCAAAGCACACATGGTTTCCCCTGACACCAGACACACACACACACACACACACACACACACACACACACACACACACACACACACACACACACACACACACACACACACACACACACACACACCTGATCCAATGTCTGTAAGCACAGACGAGTCGTTGGGAAACGGGAAGTTGTCACAGCTTGTGCTTCTGTTCAGATGCTCGCTTAAAATGGAAATGTGAAGGAATCAAAGAGTGAAGGAGCTCGTTTGATCTTTTCATTGACGGCACATTTAAAACGAGAGGCACAATCACCAATGTGCATTTGACAATTCACAAATGCACCTAAAGGTCCATTCGTCTAGAATGGAGACTTATTTGATATTCATGGTTTTTGACATTGAAGATGTGCCTATTGATTTTCATCTTACACCGGGTTTTAACAGGTTGTTTTATGAGGTAGAATGATGGAGGTGAATGTGCAGGATGGGGGAGATAAAGCTGGGCAAAGTCTGTGGGACTTGTCATGGTCACCAGCTGTTAGTGGTGTGCACAGCTCTGCATGTGTTAATCCATCTGATACATTCCTGAGCCATCACTATGACTGAATTACTCCAGAAAAAAAAAAAGAGTATAATGGCAAGAGAGCAGAGTAACTAGCGCTGAAAGATTACAGGCCATTAGAGCCCCGTTCTAAGTCACATGATTCTGTATATTAGGATATGAGATCTTGCAAGCATATGTTTTACGGTAATATGTACTCTAGGACGGCAGAGTTTACATGAATTCAAAGCTGTTTAAACCAGCTGACTATTTACCGCTGCAGATAGATAGTGCTGTGTAAATCAGAGCATTAATGGGTCAATGGAATAACTGCAGTGGGAAGCAAACGTGGTCATCAAGACTCGAAAAGTCCTATATTTATACAAACCATTTTCCTTTTACTGTAAAGAAGCCTAATGAATAGCATCCAATGCATTGTCTAGTCGCTGTATAATAGTTTTTGTTTAATTTTCGGAGTGTTTCAAAAAGTCATGTAAAATAACATGGTCGCGGGCCGCGGTTGCATAGCCACTGTTAGCAGCGAGACGCCATGTTTCTACCGGAGCCTGTAAGGACAAACGCGAGAGAACAAATCAAGCGTCTCTTTACTTGTAGCGGACGCCTCCACTCTCTCCGCTTCGTCTGCTACGGCCGCGGTAGCTCCGCCCTCTCCCTCGCCTCACGAACCTCATCTGCTGACACGGAGAAAGACGACGAGGACGACATTTGACCGGCTGCGGATACCGTAGCGCTCAGGGAAGGGAGGGGGTGAGCAGAGGAGCAGTTCTTTGTTGTAAATTTCAGCCTCTCCCCTAGATGGCACTATAAACTACTTACTTCACCTTTAAATTGGTGATGAAATAGTGAAAAGTGTGACATTGGTATAGGTGTATAAGCAGTGGCAACGGCGGTGTGTGCGCGCTAGGCCTGAATTGCGGGCTATTGTAAATTTGTTGGATCTTGATTTTTTGGAAAAATACCTGGCTTATGGCAAAAAAGCAGTTATTTTCGGTGCACTGAATCATTAGAATCAGTAAATTAGAACAATTTGATCATGGAATCATTCAGTACTTCCTGCATGACTGGAGCACAGGCTCTGTCTGACACAATCACTCAACTAAAATATGGCTGAACGTTTGTTTTTTACTTTTTTACTACAGAAAAAGCTGCCTAAAGTGGCTGAAAACGACAATAGGCCAAACCAAAACTTTTTTTTTATAAGGGCATTTGGATTGGAATTCCATTTAGGAAACTCTGGCACTATGTCCAAGAGGTTTCTTAAGTATAATGTGTCATAGCACACAGACACTGGCAGCATAGAGTTAATCATGGGCAACATTGTCCCAACATCTTATTCTCTTGGCTGCAAATTCAAAATGGAAAGTTGCACTTATAACAGACCTAACAGACCTCCTTGCCATGCTGTAAATGAAGGGATACCAGCCCTAACATGGGAAAGTGCATTTAAGTTTTGTGGCTAACCATGGTTCTTGCCTGGTTTTTCCAAGCTGAGCCACTGGAACACAGAAGGGATGTAATTATGGGTATGCAGTGGGGAGTTTCCAGAGTCTGACACTGAGTGGAATGCTGCGTATGTAAGAAAAAAAGAAACAGTCGGTGTCATCAGGTGTAGCGTCTGAAGATGTGGTTTAGGCTACATCAACAGAGAGATCATTTTGTGATCCCTTTGTAACCTTTACCCAGAAAGAAAAGAAACATCTCAAAGAAAATGCCCTTGTACATTTTTACATTCCCTAACACACAGGATGACATCTCAAGATTAAATGTAAATGATGCGACTCCAGGAAAGTGTCATTGATTTTTTTGCTTCATCCAAGGTCTTCAGATTTGCTCAGCAGTAGAGAGTTCCCCCTGTCGGTTTGAATCAACATTACCAGTTGATGAAGACTTATCTCGGACTGTTCAGCAGAGAATTAAAATCAATATCAGTGTTGAGATCAATAACTACGCGATTAAAGGTTAATAGAAATAATCTGCAAAAGAAATAAAATGAGGGGATGTTAAAGTAATATCTTCTTTGAAATCAAGGGCTGAGTTATTGCATTACTCCCACAACCTTCCCACAATGCACTTCTCTATAAGATGATGGAGCCTTTAGAAAGAAAATTGTCTGCTATTATAACACTGAAGAGATAGTTTTGACTAAATTCTGATTTACTTTTTTTTTCATTTTCATATTTCATTTAGTAATACTTTGAATCCTTCATGTTGGGCTGCGCCATTCATTCATTCATTCATTCAGGAGACACGTTGCAGGCATAATCGCTTATGGAAATTATCATAAGTTGCAGCTCTAGATTCAAGTTACGTTCAGATCAATTAGTACTGAAAATATTTTAATTTAAAATAATCTTAAATAACCATAATTATCATTTCTTTCCGAGATGATTGTAGATTCATTCTCTCTTGTTATCAATGACTTAATTGTTGGAATCAATATTTCCATCACAAAAGGTGATAGGACTGAAATGTTTCCAAGACACTGGAAAAAAAAACTGGAAGTAATTCATTTAGTTCAATTAAACGGAGATCAATTAATCAGTGGAAGAATTTGAGGAAAAATGGTAAACATAGGTGAGAAAGATCTCTTATACTGTATATGTCACTGACATTTCCTAGATTATGAATTGAAATAAATAATCTGTCTATTGACAATAAAAATAGGAGTTGCTGCCCTGCAAATTTTTTTTAAACTTGCTATTAATTGATCGAACTTGTATTTCTTGGAAATGTCTGGTTCAACTATACAAATTAATATTAGGTAATAGACATGGCAGTAAATACATAAGAGACTTCATGTCATTCATGTTCAAATTTGCTTTTGATTTATGTTGTGAATCCCCATAGGACATGTTCAGGAAACACTTGGTCTAAATGATCGACACAGCTGTTGTCTTTGCCCTCTGCTGTAGTGCTAGTTCACAGTCAGCTGAGGGGAGCTGAACCCAACTCGTGATGACTGAGGTCTCTGATAACACATATGGCTCAATCTTGTGGAGTGGAGAGATAAGCTTGTTGGGAGTCTTTTTTATCTCCCAGTGATGCTCGATCACTTGACAGCAGTACGAGGATGCCGTTGCCTTATAAAGCTGTAGCTTTGTTGCTCTGGCAGTGCCACTTCCACAATCGCAGGGTATTTATCGCGGGCAGTCAGACGGATGCTTCCGTTCCGTTTGTATTCAGAATCTCGGAATTTCCAAACTTGGAGCAACCCCCAAATGCTCACCCTTCCCTTTCCCAAATCCATCAGGTAACTGCGGTGGCTTCTTTGCATAGCACGATTCATTTTCAAAATGCACACTCTGGCTGGTGTGTCTGCTGTACAAGATGGCGCCTCTGTAAATCAAAGTCCTCGTCTAAAGAACATATAGACCGGGGGTGTCAAACTCATTTTCACTGAGGGCCACATCAGCATAATGGTTCCCCTCAAAGGGCCAAGATGTAACTGTCATAGAGAATAAATGTAACTAAATGTAACCAAATATAATGTAAACTAAAGGTTCTTTCTGTATTTATTACTTATTCAATTTCACTCGTCGCATGATGCATATACAGTGATACACTCCGATCTAGTGGCGGTGCCGTCACTTTGTTAACGCAATCGCCATGCATTGTGGGAATGTAGTTTATGGTCAACGCACGCCTTAAAGCAGCATAGACCTATTTTAACACAGATTTTTAAGACCAATTAATCACTCGGGGGGCCATATATATAAAATGATGCGACGGGCCACATCTGGCCTCCGGGCCTTGAGTTTGACACGTGATATAGACCTTATTTCTCAATATTTCTCAGACTTCCTTTTTTGTTGCAGCATTTCCCGTATCCGTTTCCTCAGACTGATGCTGCGTTCCATTTGTAGTTGGAACTCGGAATTTCCAAAGTTATGTGGCGCTCACTTAAGGCCACATTATACTTCTCCGACTGCGTATGCGTTATCCGTCTGCGTCACCACGGAGACGCCTCGAGCATTTATACTTCTGCGTCGTGGTGACGGACACTCGCTGCAATTTCCCGCCCGATCAGTAGGGGTCGCTGCGCAAGGTTGTTGTGCTTCTGGCTACAGTGAGCAATGGCGTCCGAGAAAGAAAGAGAGAGAAAGACTGTTGTTGTTGAAAAAGTGGCCGTTTCTCACTTTTCTGTGTCACGGAACGCAGTTTTAAGATAATTTGAGGCGAGAAATTGGCCATTTAGAGTCTAAACATGTGCTGTGTGTGTTAAGATATGACGTATTTATAGTTCGGCAGCGGCGTTATCGGCGGGGATCAGCTCCGCCTCTGTCAGGACGCCCGGAGCGCACTGAGAGCCGGCACAGAGCAGCTTAGCTCGGCCTGTCCTGAGGACCAATCGCAGCTCTTGCCGTCTCCGTAGTCCCTTGACGGAGTGACGGACACTTAAAAAATATTTCGTGCAGACGGAGACTACGCAGAGGCTCTTCGACAGTCTCTGCGTCGACGCAGAGTCTCTACGTAGCCTACGCAGAGCACTTTACGCAGAAGTATAAATTGGGCTTAAGTCTGCTTTCTTAACAATGTCATGTGAACACTGGAAACAGTCAATAACAAATGGAAATGCCCGGTCAGTTCCACATCATTGTAATATTACAGAGTGGGTGGATGACATGAGGAAGTGGCCTTGTCACTCACCATTTCCAAAGGTTAGAAATACTCAACACGTTTATGATTCCTTTATTATGGGAGTGGCCCCTTCCACATTGTTAAAATTCCCTTTCATGTTAATCTTTGCACCGTCAGTTTCACATGAAAGGAGGAGGCCGGAGTGAGAGAAGACGACTGATGTTTGTAGGAGAGGAACAATGGTGTGTCTCAAGTTAGGATGTTTGGCCCAGTTTGGGCTGTCGGAAGGAATCAGACGGTAATTTGGCATGTATGTTCACTGACCTGCCGCCCTCTGGGAGGGAAGGCTTTTACAGCTGAGTGGACAGCAGGGGATATAGTAGCTGTGATGAGTATGAGATGATGAAGTACCAAAGGGACCCACTGATGGCAGCACAGTAGTAACATTTGTTTTTAAGACTGAAAGAGGGATCATTTGAAATGACTTCATGTTGAAATAAGAGAGCACAGAGTAGGTTTGCATGAATCCAACTCGCGTCATCCAGCGGCACAAGGGCCTTGTAAATTCCCTCGCCCGAGCTGTGTTTAAAAACTCAAGGACGAAATGGGAACATTTTGGGCAATCAAGCAATCATTTTCCCTAAAAGTGGATGAAAGGTCCGGACTTTGTTTGATTTATGTATTTTTTATTAAATGACATAGATCATTTGTGATTTGTAACAATGCCATGCTTCAACGTAATTGTGTATTAATGAACACTGAGGTCAAAAGGTGAAGAACATTATTTTCTCAATTAATCGGGTACTTGTTTGGTCCGTAAAAACGTCTTGTTTTGTCCACAAAAGTATTCAGTTTTAATGATTTCTGTGTTAATATAAAATATTCATATTTAAGGAGCTTAAAAATCAGATACCTTGTACCTTGAACTTGTACTTATATCAGGGAACTTAACTAACCAATTCATCGATTATCAAAATTGTTGACGATTATTCGATTACACAATTAATAATTGATTAATGATTAATTGATCATTTATTTTCTACTGCTTAATTCTCCACATGAGGTTTGCGGGCGGAGCTGGAAGCACTCCCAGCTGATTGGGTGAAAGGTTGGGTGCACCCTGGACATGTCATCAGTCCATCGCAGGCTCAACATAGAGATGAACAACTCAAATCACTCTCACAGCTACGGTCAATTTGTCCAGTGAACCTAATCTGCATGGTTTTGGTCTGTAGGAGGAAACGAGAGAACCCAAAGAAAACAGAGCACACGGAGAGAACATGCAAGCTCCACACAGAAATTGGTGCAGCAATGTAATTGATGCTATATAAATCAAAATGTAAATGATATCAATGAGACGAAAAACTAAAATATTATAACAACACTGATAAGTTTAAACGTAACATACTCTTTGAATGTGCAAAGTAACAAAAACTGTTTCTCCGTTCCCTAATTAATGCCAATGGAAAATGGTTTGTATAGCACTTTTCTAGTCTTGATGACCATTCAAAGTTGCTTCACCATACAGTTTTGCCATTCACTCCACTGCTTACTCAAGTTGAAAGCCCCATAACTTGTTTATGTGAGTAAAAGCTGTAGATTTGAGGTGAATGCGGTTCAAGGTCGCAGCTCCAGAGCAGATGAGCGGCAGCACGAGAAGTAATTGTCTGTATGCAGCAGAAATAAAGTGAAGAGTTCAGCAGCCACATGGACCCTACATGGAGTCCAGAGGTCACATGTTGTCTGTGTGGTATTAATCATTCTGCTGACTGAGGCATTTTGCTGAGGAGTCACATCTGCTCTTTCCCTGATCTAAAAGTCACTTCTCATAGAGTGAGTGAAAACTCCGGCTGTAGAAAGTTTAAACATGAAATAATCTATATAGCCTGAAATTTACCACAAATGTAAATTTTTTCTTAAAATATCATGCGTCGTTTTCTCCCGCTTCATCCAAACCTCAAAAGCAGAGTTTGACATGTTTATCTAAATAATTAAAACAAGCTCTCTGATTCGTTTCCACATATATCAAATACTTTGTCAAAATGGAATAACTTTGGTTTCTGTACAAAACATTTGAGAATATCATCATTTTGATGTCGACCTTTTTCTACATTTTCTGACATTGTATGGACCGAACAACTAACTGAAAAAATGATTGACAGATTCAATGATTATGAAAATAATTTCTAGTTGCAGCCCTAGTTTGAAACATAACTGCCGTCCAATTGAGTTTTACTGAAAGGATCAGTATCATGCTCCTTTATTAAGGAGAGTGCCATGTGTATACTTACACATATATACATATATAAACTAAGGTGTTGTTTTCATATACTCATTTTTCCAGTTGAGATGATGACTTCGTAGAATCTATTGTGATTTTAAAAGAGCAGTGTATAGTTCAGTGTATTTCTTTTCTTTTTATATATATTTTTTATCTAGCTTTAAAAGTAGTGTGTTATACTGATTTCTGAGTCTGAGCTCCAGTACCAAATGCCGTACTGGTGCGATGACAATTAAGAGATTCTGAAAGAGAAGTATTTTTCATACTAAATAAGTAGACGTTTGATTTATTAATGCGCATCGAATGTCTGTCTTTTGAAAAAGTGTTTGCACATATTTTGCAGCCTTTTGTGCTGTTAAACCCCTGCATTGATTCTCCAGACTCAAAAACACGTAGGCACATGAGCTAAGTGTGCAGCAGAGCACATGTTATAATTGAAGTGAGATGACCTTAAAGAAGACAGTAGTACATGTTCTCAAACTGAGTGTCTGCAGAATCAGTTACCAGTTATCAAGACCTTTTGGTAAATTTCATTTTGTGACGTGTCTAGTCTTTGTGGAACAACTAACGTGCTCAGAGTTATTGTGTTATTTCTGAAAAGTGCAAATCACCAAAATTGATGCAAAATTCAAAATGGCCAACTTCCTGCTGAGTAGGGGCCATGGTCCCCGAGAGACATTTTGTTTGGCTGTTGCATGTTTGGTTGTTGTAACTATAATGGATTATAGTTAGGGGGCTCTACCCATTCGCTTTGTGGGGTTAAATTGGCCCTAGCACCACTGCATGAAGTGTAAAAATGTGCTTTAAATTTAAACTTAAAAACTTAAAAATGCCTATGTTTGGTCTCTCAAATAGGATACATATTATTTGTCAGTGAACACTTTTAATGCATAATAAAGATCCTCAAAATCAGATTTCCTGTAGCATTATTATGCATATTATCCTACTCCCACTTTTAGGACTTCACAGTCATCCTGACATCAAGATCAACTTATTTCTGAAAACAACATTCATGCGTTTCAAAACAGTAAAATCATGCCCTTGGATTTTGTCCTTGCACTAATGGAAAGTATCATATTAAAGCTCGGGATGACAGCTCGGTGAGTTATTAAAGTGTCTGACATCGACAGCCTCCTTCCACCATTATCTCTCAGCCCAGCATCAAATATTACAGGAGGATTTTATTACACACACACACTGCAGCTCTAAAGCTTGCTCTCTTCTTGCTGCTGCTTGCTTGTCCACTCGGTGTTTAGGAACTTAAAATGAGCACATGGGGAATCTGAATAACCTTATTGTAATGCCACTTATGTCTTCAGTGTCACATATCATATATGTCATTGAGGAGCCAGCTGCCTGTAGTACATACCAGCTATACTCTCTGAGTGTATGTATTTACATTTTGTCTTTAGTTGTAATATTAAAGCTCCGTGTTCCTCATCTTGTCACAGGTTGGAGTCTATTGGTGAGATCTCACTGGAAAATAATATTACGACTTTATTCTCATAATATTGCAACTTTTTTCCTGTAATATGACAACTTTATGACCCGAATACTTTGTTGAATAATTCAGACTATAACTCAGGTAACCGTAAAGCAGCTTTGAGTGGTGGTCATCGAGACTAGATAAGTGCTATATAAATATTAACGAACGTACTGTAACAGTGCCGTCCAAAACGGAAAGATATTTATGAAACAAATGATTAGAAAGGGCCAGTGTATAAAGATCTGTTGGGTTGCTGTAGCAACATGGCAGGGCAAGATAGTGGTGAAGTGAACAACCATTTAATGTGATTATACACTTCAACAAAGAATATTGTGTAATAACAGAATCATCAATAAATGAATTGATTATGAAAAGAATCATTAGTTGCAGCCCTACAGTTAAACCCTCCTAATGTTACACACAGACGCGGTTGTTACCTTTATTTTACATTATATTTGGTTACATTTAGTTACATTTATTCTGTATGACAGTTACATCTGGCCCTTTGAGGGTAACCATTATGCTGATGTGGCCCTCAGTGAAAATGAGTTGAATAACCCCTGGTTTAGAATATCCTCATTTTTAGGTTTTAGGAATCGGGCATTTCAACAATTTATATCGTTTTCTAAGATTTTACGAAGCAACTAATTAATAATCAGGACAAGTATCATCAAGTTGATAGTGATACTCATTAATTGGAGCCTGTGTGTGTGTGTGTGTGTGTGTGTGTGGGGGGGGGGGGGGGGGGGGGGGGACTGTGTGTCCAGACTGTCGTGATATTCCATCAGCCCGCTCTGTGCTCCGGTGCTTTATTGTGATAGGCTGCTGTAGCTGTAGCTTTAGCTGCTGCTGCTGTAGCTGTAGCTGTAGTAGTAGACACTATAGACAGTGTAGACGGAGGGGGAAGCTGCTGCAGCAGAATAGCACCGCTGTCAGGAAACTCGAGCCCTCTTGAATGCAACTAGCGTAACCAGCTGAACAAGGACGGATTACCCGGTAATGAGCCTCTTTTTACGCTGATTTTCTTCCATCCATCGTTTATTAAGTACAGCTATTTGCTTTCCGGTGTGTACAGTTCAGTTTTACTTATACTTCGTGCAGCCATTTTTCGCCTCACTGGACCCCAGCACCCGCGACCAATGACAGATAGTTATCATTAAAATAATCTCCAGCTGTCATCACTGAGGTGGACAATCCTTAGGTGGCTGAACGACTTTCTGAGCCCAGTTGTAGTATTGTGTGTGTGTGTGTGTGTGTGTGTGTGTGTGTTGTTGTCTGTCTGTACTTTGAAACTGCAGCGACATATTGTTTTTCTGTCCTCCCTGAATGGACTGCAGCTGCCGGGGTTTACTTCCGAGCTAAAAGTCAAAGCTTGGACGGACAATTCCAAAGCGAAGTACAGCTAGCTAACGTATGCTAATTCCGAAGGAGAAAGTGGGGAGATAAAATGGACGAGACGACACGGTAGAGGAGGCTTTTCTGAGCTTTAATGGGGCGCTTTTACAACAGCGAATGGCAGCAATGTTTCACTACCAACCAAAGAGACGATTGTGGACAATTAAAAGGATTAAAATAGTGACATGGTGGAATGCGAAGGCGACATAGTCGGGTGTTTTTGATCTGCAGTGCGGTAGGCGTGGCCACGAGCTGGCTCCTCTTTTAGCATCCTCACATCCTTCAAGGCTCTGACGTCACACTTTAATGAAGATGCACTGTAATGCTACTGCTGCTGTTGCTCTGAAAGGCAGCACACTTGTGCTATCAGGGCTTCATACTTCATTCATCATGAGTTCACAGCTTCAATGCAACCTTCCTGTTTGATTGTATTTTATTATGTATTAAACCAGGAAACAAATCCCATTGAAATGAAGAACCTCTTTTACACAGGAGACTTGGACAAGACAGACTGCAACACACCTTGAACACAGAGTTGTTGAAAAAACATTACAAAACACCCTCCGTTTTTTATTCGTAGGAATGTAACGAGTAGTTTATGTTCTTGCTGGTACTACCAACAACCTTCAGCGCCTTATATTGCTCAACTCTTCTTGTCTCAATGTTATTATTATTGTTATAATCTTGTTGTTGTTTGTATTTAAACCCCAAGGTTGTTTAGAACAAGGGTAGAAATGATCAAGCTTGGCTGAACCCAGCCAAGTCTGCCAGTGATTTGATTTAACTCTGCAGACACGTCTGGCAAGGACAAACTCCAGGCGCGCTAGAGGCGGACTTAGCACCATGACAGCAGAGAAGCGACGTTTAGCATTGAATACATCCAACATGGTGGCCACCGAAGAGCAGCTGTCTTTCAATTCGGATTCCGTTTTTTTGGAAGTGGGAGGTGACAACGCCCCTTCCCGTACTCAATTATGGGATTGCCCCTTAAATCGGCATGGTTTTAAATGCACAGTATGTTTAGTATGCTGCTAGGCACTCTCTAGTTTGATGATATCAGGATGCAGCAGCATTGGATCATGGGAATTGTTGTCTTGTCTCATTTGGTTCCCCTTTGTGTTTTGCTTTTACGGGTAGTTTCAACAGTGGAACTCGCGGCAACGAGCAGTTCTGAACTATTAGTGACAAATACAAATAATGGTGTAGTACCCCAATAAAAAAAAATAAAAAAAAGTATTTCCCAACATTTAATAAAATTGGCTTGGAATTTATTTAAAATCTCATCAAGGGTTGAGATTCTTGAGCTAAACACAGTGTCATCCAGTCAGTGACAGCTCTTCAACTAGTGAAATGGGCCCCAAATCCAGTCATTTAGAGTAAATTCATTGACAGCTATATCAATAATCCAATGACTGACTCGTTGGCAGCTTCTCAGGTGAGCATTTGATGCTGTAAAATGTTTGATGTGTATTGTTGACTTTGCCAGTCAGCCAAAAAGAATGATCTAATAATCAGTGTAGCTCTGATTTGAATAAATGAAAACCCAACAAGTATATAATCTAAATCATGTGATAAGATTAATCCATCAAATCCATTATACACAATGCACGTTAAACTTGTTTGTGCTGCAGTGTTTTACAATTGTCAAACAAACGACTAAATTCAATGATTTTAAAGCTGCAAAACATTCCAGATCTGCTTAATCTGATCTATTATTAACATATCTCTGACTGGTTAACCCCAGAATTCATAGCAGAGACGGTAAAGCAAATTTTGGATCACATTTCATTGAAAATGTAAAAAAAAGTGACATACTTTTTTTTTTACCCATTTTATGCTTGTCTGTAGTTTTATGGGGTGATATATCAGGTTACAGCTTATTTACTGATTATCTAAAGCTAATCTTATAAAATGCTTGACCCCTAATGGCCATTTGCAGGCAATACTTAAAACCTTATTAGTTTCACTAAAGCTACCAAGGTTTAGTTTTAATCCATTTTACCTTAATAGAAGATTATAATCTGGATCAGTACAGTTGGCCCGCGTGCTAACTTCAGCAAACATATCAGGAATTGGTGAAGTGTGTATTACTTGCCTTAAGTAGCAGCAACAGCATCAGTAGCGCAATAACAAAAGGAAGTGCAACCATGTCAGTTAGGTAGAGATGATGGTAAGTGAGCTGATTTGTCTGTTTTATCCAGGAATGTCTCACACATTAAAAAGAGCAATGCTAAGAATGTAGACTAATCATATTTGATTAGTACAAGGTTCTTAATTGTTGAAAGTACAACTATTACCAAGTGATTTCCAATGATTGTGGCTGTCTATATCAGATGTTTTCTCAGTAATCAGTTATTGTGGTCATGCCTCAAATCTTCTTTAAAGTAACAGTAAATACTATTTACACCTGGGAATGGACATTGTTTTCATGAACAAACACATCACATTGGTTTTTAGTTATTAAACACAACAGTTATAAATTCCCCTCAGGGATCTGTAACCGTTCAGCAGAGGTGTCTTGTTGTGAGTGGCCAGATCATCTTTACAGTATCCTGTTACGGTAGCTATCAGCTAGGTTTCTGTGTGACAGCTGTCAGCCCTGCAGCTATGTGGAGAGGTCACATCATATATGACAGGTCCACTTGGGATGGGCAGGGATGTGTCAAAACACTAGCTGTTTCCATCTATAGAACGTCCATGAACCCCAGGGAGGTTCTGGCTGTGGGGGCGGGGTCTGCTGGACCAGCTGTGGTCTACTTCAGCTATTGGCTCTCGCCACAGATGGCTGGCGGTCCCTCCTTGTTGTGTGTGTTAAAATGGAGATTTGCATCTGTGGCATCACCACCATTTAGTGTTGGTGATCAATGATGTAATGTAGCTAAATACAGATAAAGCTCTGCTGAGCTTTTAGCGTCTGACATGGACATGCAGTGCACTGGGTTATCTCTGCATTATATCTGAATGTGATGTGATTTCTGATTTAGTCTGTAGTAGTCCAGTGGTGAGATGGCATGTTTGATAAACTGTGTGTAATGATGCGTTTCCACTAGTTTAACTCGCCTCTCCTCAGCACGGCATGGTCATGTTGCGTTTCCACTAGTGACAGTACCTTGTACCTTGTGCCTTTTTTAGTACTGCTCTGGCGAGGTTCCAATCGAGCTGAGGTGATACAGAAAGAGGCATGAGTGTACGACACAAGAATCAAGCCGAACGATGCTAAACTGCTTTACAAGTCACTAGTCACTAATTTGTGTGTGTCACGTTTAAAACGAAGTTTCATGCAGCCGTGCAGTGATGATTCCCCCAACATTGAGTAGGTACTATTTGTAGTATTTGTAAACCAACTCAAGGCCACATTATACTTCTCCGACTGCGTAATGTGTTATCCGACTGTGTAACCATGGAGACCCCTCGACCCTTCATACTTCTGCGTCGTGGTGAAGGATACGCACTGCAATTTCCCGCCCGATCAGTAGGGGTCGCTACGCAAGGTTGTTGTGCCTTTGGCTACAGTGAGCAATGGCGTCTGTCCGAGAAAGACTGTTGTTGTTGAAACAGTGGCTGTTTCTCACTTTTCTGGTCATTAAATCTCTCGTTACTCTAAATTGTTATAGTGAAATTGTGATTATAATGTATTTTTATGAACTAGGTTAAGATTAAATCTTCAGGCTTTTCTTCTTTTCTTTTTCTTTTTGAACCCGAGGAAGCCACAGGTGAAACGTTTTTGATTGTTTAGTATTTTGTTCCTACATATATTGTTGCTTTGGCTGTGCAGGGATCTCCTTCTTTTTCTCTTTTTTTCTTTAAGCTAATTGAAAATTGAGAGATTCCAAAAGATTTGGATTTGCTACAATTTTGTCTGTAATTAAAGTAATTTTCTTGACACAAACTGTTTTTACTCCAAGGGACCAGGGAGACAAAATCTCTTTTCAGGAAAAAGCGCAGCAAAACGCAGTAATTTACTCACAATGTCACAGATGATTAGATTAAAACACTTTGCCTTTGTCTTCAGTGGAATCTGATACGCAATATGATAAGGCTTTATTGGTGCGATCATCAACTACCCCAAGACATTAAATGAGTGAATAGAGCTTTATCAATGCATAATGTATGTTCCAGTTCATGGTGAGGGTCACACACTGGGCTGCTGTGTGGGCTGTTGTGTGGCTCTGTGAAGAGGTGCCTGTCACCACTGACTGAATGTATTCTTCTTCCATTTCTATGGTGCGAAGATGTGCCTTTCTTTCCCTTCCTACTATAGTTTCTGTTTTTACACTGGGGTTAAGAGAAGCAAAGGTTAGCTGTGCAGCCATAATCAGTCACCTGATCACTGAGTTGCTCCTCAGCTCTGCCATACTCCTCTGTGATTTTGGTTGAATTTGCCTCAGTTATTGATATATTATTTGTTTAGTTAAAAGGGACAATTCCATAAATGCACCAGATGCAATGCATCCAATTTTCCTTGATGTCTTTTATACTTTTTTGCCAGTATGGATTTGAAATGGGTCTTAAATTTTATTCATTATGGTCATAAAAAAGTCTTAAAAAGTCTTAAATTTGACTTGTTGAAACCTGCAGAGACCCTGTATATAGAAAGCTATACACTGCAGCTTTAAAAACCAAGGATGGAGTTTGCACCTTGGGGCTTCATCATCACTGTATGACTCACATTACTGCAGCTCACGCCTGTTGTGTGGATTTAGTAATCTTTATAACCTTTTTTTATGGCACCATAAGTTCCTATAATTCAAAAAGAGTTTGATCAGCATGTTGCGTTCAGTGACCTTTGCTTCTACAAAGCCTTCTGCTGAATGAAACTTTGAGGCACTCGACTCATTTTTGATCAGATTTACTGCCGTTTTGAGAGTTTGTTGTTTACTCGTTTTCTTTTACTTTATTTATTACTTTATTTGCTTTATTTTGCAATCCATTTGGGTCAAACCCTCTCAGTAATGTTTTTAAGATCATTCTTCATCACATGAAGAAAAATATCAAAGTATTTTGAAGTAATGGAGGCATGGTGAGGACAGCTTTCCCCAGCTATGTGATTGCCAGTGTTTTTCATTGTGGAACATCAGGAGTTAGACACGTGGGCCACATTTAGTCCTTGGAAATAATACTTAGTCAGTTTTTATTTTCTGTTACAGATAGCTTTCTTATTACATTTACAGCACTTGGATTGTAAAATATGTTGATGTTTAACCCCCTCTATGAAGAGGTTGTAGCAATAAGAGAACGTCAAAACCTGCTGTTTTCTTGGATTTTTCTTCAATTGTGTTTGTTCCAGATGTTCTTCAGTCTGATAAAAGTTTGGGGGATGACCCCCTCAGCCCCAAAGCATGGTCTTCAGCGGTGTCCTCAACCATGGCTGCAAGTCACCGATCCCTTGCCTGAATTATCTTGCCCTGGCGTAAACACGACCCTATTAATAGTGCCTAGGGAGAAGCATGCCAACAGCAGAATAATTTGGCATCTCTACTACACACCCCAGACACCCGAGAGGCCCAGTGTTCTGTCCAGCTATCACACACACACTCCCTCAAAACCCCACATCCCAATTTGAATGCCTGTGGGTACAATTATCACAGGCCCTCAATGTGATCTGACCCATCTTTCATCTTTGTTTGGCAAAATTGGTCATTAGATTTTCCTTTAATAACTCAGATTTATTGGCCAGCATCTGTTTAAGTTGGTATGACAGTGGGAGAAGGTTGTGTTATGATTAGGAGTGTAACGGTACACACAAGTCACAGTTACCTCGATTTTGGGGTCATTGTTCAGTATGGGTTTGGTACAATAGGAAAAAGTAAAAACTGAAAGGGAACGGCAAGGGAGCAGAGTGACCGAGGGTGGGGAGGGAGGGGGTGGTTGTGGGATTGGGGTTGATGCTGGAGCTTTTGAACATTTGATGTAAAAATGGGGCATTCTGAGCCTTTTTGAAGGACCATTATGGTGACTCATGAAGTAAGGAGAAGTAACTCAAAATGGGCACGTTACCACAGACACGGAACATTACAGAACGCTGTATTACAGAAAATATGTACTTAGGGAAGCAAATGGGGGAACACGACATATTTTTTAAAAGTGTATCCAGTCCCTGAATAAATAACGTTGTAGGGATCAGTCAATATCATACTTGGTATCGTTATCGGTCACTGATCAAAATCATATGCTTCACTCTGCACAGACTGTAAAAATGTAAAAAAAATATGTATTTGACATTTTAGCCAAGTCACGTTGTGGGCTGGTTACTTCTTCTTTATGGGAGAAGAATATTTGTTACAGGGGTCACATGGTTGGCGTAGTGGTTAGCGCTTTTGCTCTCTTGGGGATTAGGTGAATTGGTCACTAAATTGACTGTAGGTGTGAGAGTGTGAGTGAATGTCTCTATGTGGCCCTGTGATGGACTAGGGAACTGTCCAGGGTGTACAGGTTCATTGTTTTAAAGGTGTAAAATGACTGTACCTGACTGATATTAGTACTCAAATTTGTGATATAGTTATCCATATCAGACAAGAAAAAGTGTTATTGTGCCATTTCTATTAAAAATGTGTGCATATCAGAGTGCCAGCAGTGTAAGCACTTTACATTATCAGCTGCTGACACTGTGATTGCTGAAAAAGGGACTAAAGTGCACCTAAGAGACTTCAGGTAAATTAAAAAAAAAAAAAAAAGATTCCACTGTCAAACAATATCCACATGTATGGATTTACATCAGAGAGCTGCTCATCATGACATACATCTGCAAGCATCAATTCATAACAAGTCAGCTGACTCATCTGTTTTCCCTCTTTATCCTCTTCTCCCTCCAGCGGGATTCACCATGACAACTGAAACGGGAGCAGATTCTGAGGCCAAGCAGCCACAGGCGACCAACGAGACAGAGAAGGGGAAAGCTAAAGCAGCAGCCAACCCCACTTCACCTCAGAAGCAGCCAGAGCAGCTTCCAGCTGCTGTCGGACACAGCACCCCTGCCAGGAAAGAACAGGTCAGTGTCCACATCACCACACTGACTATACATTCTCTGAACTTGTCCTTCATAATGTCCAGCCAGTTGTTACACACATCTGGAGTATATGGAGGGATTTCCCTGCCTGTCTAAGGCAAAGGCGGGGGCCTTGACACAATAGAAATATGAGTAGTGGCTCTATCGTGCGGATGGGGAACCGCATTAATCGCACATGCTTCATATTTCTCGAGGCATTTCTATCAGATGCGCGTGCCGCCTGACACCTTCCTGCGAGTTAAACTCCAGCGCACCAAACAGAGTTACTACATCCCCCACCCATCCACCGCCAACGTTATTTCTTCCAACAAGATAAAGGCGCAGGCATTAAGGTTCTCCATAGCCACAAGAAGGTCAGCGATCATAATAACAACACTCTCACGAGACAAGACAAACACATCCTGTGTTGATTAAGTTAGTGAATGAAAACGGAAGCTCCAACTTCAGCTGTTTTCATTGGTGGAACTGGGCAAACTGGCTAGAAAGTAGGGGTGTAAATGAACTCTGTGCATGTCAGGTGGTTGATAGCCGATAGCAGCCACTGTTTACACTGCTCTGAATTGCTGAACGGCAAATGATGGAAACTTACCAGTTGTCATTTCCTTGTTTTAACTGCATGTCCCAATACAATTTAGCACCATATTGAGAGTAATTTACAAGTCTATAACATATATGCCAACTAATTCCTCACAAGGATCTTTGTGTTTACACGAGTGCTCCCACTACACTTGGTAAGCAGGGAGTGTGGCCTATGGTTATGTTCGGAGTGGCCTTGCAGGGCAGATAGCGCAGTGCATTCTGGGATTTCTTGCTGTTGTTCATCCACATGAGCCAAAAATACATTTATTGCATGTTCTTGAAAAATGCACCTACGTCTAAAATGATGGCACATTTGAATGAACCAGTTATGATAAACATTAATCTGTCCAGCAATACAGTATTCCTTTTAAATGTGAATGTTTTCTGGGGGGATTCTGGTTTTCAATATAACAAAATAAATAATTAAAACTAAATTATTTTGGTTTGTGGACAAAATAAAACCTCCGATTTGAATAAATGATGATGTTCTCAAATTTTGAGAACATCATCATTTCGAGGTTTGGGAGAAATCGGTTGACATTTTTGACATATCTGTTGTTACTAAGCAACGAAAACCTAGGAGTTGCTAAGCTAACCAGCCTTAGTGACTAAAATCACCACAATAAACTAAGTCAAATAATCACACAAAAAAAGAAAGAACATTAATTATTGTGTGTGGGAAATAGGTTCTGAGTTTATCTCAGATCGTACTAAGACCAGTTGAAAGTGCTTGTGACATCCACAGACATACATGACAGAAGCAGGACAGAAGTAAGTGCAGCCTGTAGCTTGTCCGTTTTTTTTAAGCAGACCGCTTAGTAGCTCCCAATTTTATCTGAACACTAAGTGCTTGTCTGCAGATTCCAATCCAAACAACCTCCAGGTTTCCTGTGTAATGGATCTGTAGAATGAATTTCAAATGCTTTAAAAACCGAGAGCCTCTTCCCTAATTTAGCATTTGAAAGGAACAGCTGCACAGGCATACAGATTTGTTCCTTATTATTAGCAACCTCCCTTTGGTGTGCACATACTTGTGATTGTTTAGCTGTCGAACACGTTTGTCTGTTGCACACAAGGTATGATGCCTCTTTCTGTTTATTTTTCACCAGGTAAAACTTGCTCCGTCAATGGATTTAACTTGGAAAATGTTTTCAAACTTCCAAAACAAATACTGTTTGAGGTTTCGCTGATGTTTGGCGTATGGAGGTTCTCGGTAGGGATGGGGCCGATCCGATTCAGTATAGGTATCGGGTTCCAATACAGACGTAATTCACGGATGGGAATTTTCAGATACAACTGTAGAGATCCCCGATCCGATACTGTGCTTTCATGTTGTCTGCTGAAATGTCTCCACAAGTGATTCCCTGACTGCTCTGCTAACTGGCTGCAAAAAGTGGAATCAAAATTCAAAATGTATTTATCTGTTGCTTATTTTCTTGATTAATCGAGTAATAGTTTTGATCCATGAAATATCAGAAAACTCATTCAAACTGATTATAAAATGTGTAAATGTAGCTGTAGATTTATAATCGTTTCAGCCATATTTATAATTATTAAGTGCTAATTCTAATTTTTACTGTCATTTGATATTTTATAAAATATAAGATTATATAAGATATTTTGTCACTTTGTGTACCATGTTAGCTTGGTAACATTTGCTTTTGACACACTGAACACAAAGTAAAGCTGAGTTTGATTAAAATGTTGTGGATTTTAGCAAATATCTATTCCTACATCAAAGTCGAAACAAATTGAGTTATGGTTAAATGTTCAGGGATCCATATGACACAGAGAGAAGTGACTTTCATAACTATAATTGTTTTAAATGTATGGTTTGCTCAACTACAGTTTCTCTAATATTGTATTTATCATTGCACAACTTTGATTATGTCAAACAAGTAATTGGTAATGCAGAGGATGTTGTGGCACTCTTAACACTACACTGTTAATCTCTCATAACATGAGTATATAAAAACTGTAAACTCTCTCATATTATGAGATGTACGTATGAATGATTCCGCTGGTATTCCATACATCTGTTTAAATCTGTCACTCATTAATCGTTCATATCGTTAATCATTGAAATATCTGCACGTTTCATGCAATTCAATTTTAAACTCTGATATTTGAAATAATGGTAATTATTTGACAAAACATTTGCAACAGAAGGATGAAAATAGCCTTTAAATTCCCTTGATGTGTGAGTAAGAAGGCAATCTTAAAGGCAGTCAGTCAGAAAGCCTTTGTATTCATGTGAAAATTTACATTTTCTCTGTTTAAGACAAAATGGTGGTCCACTAATTTATGAGCGTACATGACATACTCATCAGTGGTCATTTGCACTTGTTCTCTTTGGCACAGGAGACGCAGGACGACGACCAGGAATCCCACAGGTCATCCTTCAGTCATCTGTCCAAGTCTCCTTTAAGAGGAGTGAAGAAGGTGAAGATCATGCAGTGTAAAGTCACCCTGATGGATGGCTCCGACTACACACTGGATGTGGAGGTGAGCTGCACTGTGGAAGGGGGTTTGTTAGAATGACATAATAACAGAAGAGCAGTGTGATTTTCAACAAAGTTAAAGAGAATGGATCAGGTTGTCCTAACTAGACTTTAAATGAAACATGCTCTATTTCCATGTGGTCGCTTCAAAAGTGAAGAACAGCAGTTTTTTTTTTTGAACTGGCTGACCTGGGGCTTTCATGTTTTCCTGGTCAAATACATTTCCAATACTAAGAAAGATCATCTTCTTGCTATTTAGCCTGTCTTCATGTAACTGGACTATATTTAAGAATATAAAGCAACAGAGACTTGTTTTTCCTGTGGAGGGCAACATTGCACCTCTCAATGTATAGCCTGCTGGAAATGATCACTTCACCCCAAGGAGTGGAATTGAAGTATTGTTTTAGTGGCACTGTCTGTCCGACTGTCTGTGCTTCTGCACTTGCCAATATGACCAGCAGATGCCGCCAGAGGCTTGCTACGTGACTGGGGTGAAGTCTGCCATCTCTGATTGTTATTATTTTTTACTTCCGCCAAGGAGGTTATCTTTTTCGCTAGTGTTTGTTTGTCTGTCTGTCTGTTTGTCTGTTAGTTAGCAACATAACTCGAAAGGTCACGGACGGATTTGGATGGAATTTTCAGGAAATGTCCGCAATGGGACCAGGAACAAGTGATTCAATTTTGGATGCTATCACTGGTTACAACACTTGCTGTCTGACCCAGGCAGGCCAGCAGAGTGTATTTTGTAGTCACTGAGCTGCCTTGGCAGAGGTCTGCGCTCTCTGAGTGCTTTTCTAGTTTTTTTAAGATGTTGCTAGAAATGTTTGCATCCATTCTTAATGATTGTTGCATAAATCTATATGATGGCCTTTTTTGGTTAATCAAAGAGTGGTGAAGTCATGGACTGAAGGTCTGATGGATTTTAAATTACATAATGAAGATTTATTTGTTACAAAACAAGACATATCTATTCAAATTGATATTTTAAACATCAGTAGTGGCATCATACTAGAATTTTATAATCATGATTTGCTTTGTCTCAATTTGCACCAATTGTAATCACTATAATGAGACTCAAACTGAAATATCTCGATTATATCAGTTTTAGTGGTGTGTTAGGTTTTACAAGTGCAGATGCTTTCATGATTTAGTTTTATATTGTAAATATTCCCTTTTAAAAAAAGGGAATATTTATTGATTGATCTGATACTATGTAAGACTTGTATTTTTTTATCAAGCACTATATGACCTCTTAATTAAATTGAATTAAAGATCACAATGACTATTAAATACATACTTCGTGGTCCTCGAGTTGCACTGTTGTCGTACTTAAAATTTCCAAAGGAACAGCGTTCTTGAAAAAATTATCTTAAGGTCCAGCAAACAAAATCTGCAACATGTGGCTCTATTTAAGTCCTGTTTTAAAACATAAAATGTATGGTTCATTTAGAATAGCTTGGATATCTGTATTCATATTCAAGAATGAGTCCCACAAAGAGCGTTTTATAAGGAGCTGGAAACATTGCGTCTTGTGACACTTGGCCTGCTGTAATATAAAAGAATAAAATCTGGTAACCTTGGGCAACCTTTCTTAGGAATAAGATTTTCATGGATTCCACTTTACATCTGCGTACATTTGCATACCAAATTGCTCGGGGGCATTTGCTTTCCCTCGAAAGCTTTTCTTCTCTATGTCGTCTCATATAACGGTCCTTAACTGTTCAGTTGTTATTTCAAAGAAATAAATCCTGAGAGAAACTGAGCCAAGTGTTAGTAAAACAAAATGTGTTTTTTTTTTGTTTGTTTTTTTACAAAGTTGAGTGACTGTATCGAACGTCCTATCGAACATTTTTTTCTATTGATACCGCGGAAGTGTTTATCGTGATACATGTCGTTATCGTATTATCGCCCAGCTCTTTTTTGCCCTGTGTCTTTATTTTGGTCATTGAAGGAAATGTTTACCTGCTGCGGTATGAGAAGGCAAAATATTAGGTTCATTTCACTACAGAAGATACTAATTTACCTCTACAGCTGGGCACAGGGATAAATGTATATATCAGGATTGGTTATTGGCCCAGACTCTCCCGATATATTGACATATTGGCAAAAAGTCCAATATCTTGCATCCCTAGTCTCCAAGATTGTTTTGATGTTACAGCGCACACATTGAAAAGCGGCACCGGAGCATCAGCGTGATTATGTAAACAGCAGAGAATCTACAGATTCTAGTGGTACCGTTTTTATCACTCTACGAACAAGATTCACGGATCCAGCCCCAGAATAAGAGCAAAACAACAACTGACTTTCAAGAAATACAAGCGGAAATGTCGTCTTACCTTTGCTGTTTATCAAAACAAGTTATTTCCACTGGAACAAAACTGCTTCTCATGAAGAACTAAACTTCCCAGCATGCTTTGGGAACAAATCCCAGTCTGATTGATCATTTACTTTGTAGTTTTCAACAGTATTATTTTGTTACAGAAAAGAGAGAAATATTTTATTTATTTATCTTCAGATCTGTTCAAAGTGTTCCAAAATATTGTTATTAAATGTTACATTAAGTTGCTATATAAGTAAATGTTGTTTAAATTAAATGTTTTTTTAAATAAAAAAAAAATTGTGTAAAGTATCGAATTGTGGGTCAAAAATCTTGATACAAATCGAAACGTGAGTTTGTGTATCATTACAGCCCTAGTGAACACAATTTAGGTCACACAGTGGCGTAATGGCTAGTAGTATTGATGGGTCTGTATGTTCTCCCAGTGTGTGCGTGGGTTTTCTCCGGATTCTCTGCTTTCCTCCCACAGTCCAAAAACATGTTGATGTTAACTGGGCACTGGCACAAATTGACTGTAGGTGTGAATGTGAGTGTGAATGGTTGTTTGTCTCTGTATGTTTGCTCTGTGATGGACTGGTGATCTGTCCAGAGTGTACCCCACCTTTTACCTTTTACCCTATGTCAGCTGAGATTGGCTCCAGCCCCCCACAAATACCAGATGAATGGATGATCATAAATCTTATGCCTTCATTATTCCAACACAGCCCTCCAATCAGTCAGTCAAGACAAGAGTAATGTCCTTTTGTTGGTGCTTTACAGAACAGCAGCTGTGCATTTTGTCTTCAAACACTCACCACTTCTTTGAACTTCAATGAATTAACAAATAAAACTGACCAGTGACATTTCACTTTCTTGAACGTTTCCTTGCTAACAACACAAAGCAGAGCTTTATCTCAAAGTTGGGAGACTTTCAGCTTTGTACTTTTCTTAAAATGTGCGCAGGCTGAAGTAAAGAAGCAGCCTTTCTTCTCAGGTCTCCTTTGAGCAGATTCCTTCCCACCAGGGGTGTTGGAAAGCAGGACTGTCCAACTCTTCTGGTGAGGTGAGGTGAGGGCTTCTTGCTCTGACATGCACACACTTAAAAGACCTAAGCCAAAGTGTGTCAGCTTATGGTGTTTGACACAGTAAAATGACCGAGGTCAGAGGATCCATATATAACTGCATGGAGTCCACATCCTGCTCCTAACATAATTTGAAATCGGCCCAAAATGTTGAGATTTAACATTTTTATCTATTTTTTATCCTGACATTACAATTTTACAGCTTAACTCAATTTTCTCCTCTGGCAAACATGTCTTCAGAAATCTGTTTTCTATCATGACACAGAACTGATGACTTTCCTCCATGTCAATTCAGAAGGTCTTATTTCTCAGTGGAGGAGGGGAAAACTACCTTTTTACTGTAAAATTATTAGAAATCTCAAATGCAGCCCTAAAAATCAAGTTGCAAAAAATACTGACAATTAACAATATTGAAACTCATTCATGTAGTGCACTGCAAACTGAAGTCCTTGGAGTTCTGTATCCTTGTTTAATAGACAAGAAAATATGAAGAGCACTTTTCATTATTTTTTGAAATTGTATTGATCAAATTATTAGTTTAATACGATGGTCTGCACCAAAAGTGACTAGGGCGGCACTCGGTGAGCACAGATCTTTGCCAAATGGAATAAAAGGAAATCTTGGATCCACTTCAAGTCCAAACCAATGTGTCATGCCCCACCCATTATCAGGAGTCATTCTAATGATGGAAAGACAAACAAACAACCAAAGAGCAATAAAAACATTGGTTCAAGTAGGGCTGGGCAATATGGGGGAAAAATCAACTGACAATTTAGTTTTTTTTATAATTTGATATCAATATATATCATGATTTGAATCATATCTGGATATTTGTATCTATATTCCAATAAACTAGATACAGTATGGGAATATAAAGCTGCACACAGGTTGTCTATCTTTGTGCTTCTCAAGGAGAGTGACAACAAACTGAAAATATACTCTAAAATAACCTACCAACTAATCTAATAACTACTGTTTATGATATGTGTTACACAGTCTTAAAATACACCTATTACCTTTCATTTCAGATAATACCTGCTTTATTTCTTTGGTTTTTAATGTTAAATGAAGGATATTTACATGTGTTAGAAACGATGAAGTTTCCTATACATATAGTCAAATTCTGCTATAACAACAATTCAGTTTAAAATTAAATTAAGATGTCATTTCAAAACACTTAAATATATTTTATATATTTTTTGTCAATTCCATGTATGTTTTAATCAATATAAGTAACAGTAATAAATCAATTCAACAGCCTTTAAAACCAGGAAAAGTATCTTATTGCCCATCCATCATTTTTACCCAAACGTTTAATACATGGTTTGAGGTGAAGTTCGTGTTCCTTCATAGAGTAATTGAAACATTTTGGGATGTTTCCTGTGATGACTGCGTGACTAAGCATAAAACAGAGGTTTGCACATCACACTCGCACTGTTGGATGTGCATGTTTTTGTGCATGTGCAGGCTCCGTCATTAGAGCTGGGGTTAAGTGTTGCATTGAAAAGCTGCTTGTCACAGCAAGGCAGCAATAATCTGACATGACTGATAGGATTGCTCATCATATTTATAGCCCTGTTCAATTAATGCGCATGCACTTGAGTTTTCCCATTAAGTGTGTATGTGTGTATTTGTATCATTTATTTGTATGTGTATTCATACCATGTGGGCCTTTGTGTCATGGAATATGTGGGCATTTGTCTGCTTCCATGTGAATCCAACAAATGCATCAGATTGTTAAGAATCCTGCTGCTAAATTGTAGCAGTGGCTTTCAGCGTATCTAGACATGAGGAGCTGGTTTTATCTGCGCAAAGCAGGAAGCTACTGTGTTGTGGCCATTTGGGCTTGAAAATGTCCCGCATTAATTGGCCAAATGAACCCATCATGTAGCTGTGTAATATGCTGTATCATCATGCTGTTATTGGAAATAGAGAAATGTCACATTGCTGCAGTGCAGACATTAACTTTAGTCCTGATTAATTTCTTTGTGATATAATTGATTTCTTGGAATGAACGATGTTAAAATGCTCTGATAGCACGACTGATATGTTGGGTTTTTTTCTCCCCTCTCACAGAAACGAGCCAGGGGACAAATGCTCTTTGATAAAGTGTGTGATCACCTCAATCTACTGGAGAAAGACTACTTTGGAATAACATACAAAGATGTAGATAACCAGAAGGTAATAAAAACACACACACATTTTTCTTTCCTAAACTTATGCACATGCCTAATTTTCTTAGGCATTCCTAATTCTTGCAGACTTTCTGTAAATCATATAAACTTAACAAATTAATCTTTAAAACTGAATAATTTAGGTTTGTAGACAAAACAAGACATTTGAGACCTCATCATTTCCAGGTTTGGGAAACATGGTTAATATTATAATATTATTATTTCCTGACATTTTATGGACCAAACAATGAAATTGAAATGATTATGAAATGATTATGAAAATAATCAAGATTTGTAGCTCTACACTTAACTTTAAAAGTGCATTTAAAAGTGAAGCATTAAATATAATTCCTTATATAACGATGTTCTCCAGGAAAATTCTGGAAAATTGCTGAGCATCTTCACACCGACGATGTCAAACTATTTTTTTGGATTTCTGTCAAAATATTAAAATTGTACTACTTATTTGGACACAAACAAGTGATGATTTATGCTTTGGTTTGTTTTCAGAACTGGCTGGACCCTTCCAAAGAGCTGAAGAAGCAGATTAGGAGTAAGTCCCACATTTGACTGAAGGCAGCAAAGTGTTTTGTAGTTATTCAAAGTTGATAAGGACCTGGAAAGAGCGGATTTTGATCATTAAATGTCTTTTTCAGCTGGTCCCTGGAACTTTGCATTCAACGTAAAATTTTACCCTCCAGACCCCACCCAGCTTGCCGAGGATATCACAAGGTGAGGTCATCTCTAGTTTGATGATAAGCATGTCAAAAAAGTGTTGTTTTAAAAGGGAAAATAATTCATTATGGTGAAGAAATGTGGAGAGAATGATTCTACCGATGTGTGTTCTGTCTGGTCTTTGGTCACACAGGTACTACCTGTGCCTGCAGCTCAGAGATGACGTGGTGTCTGGTCGCCTGCCCTGCTCCTTTGCCACTCACACAGTGCTGGGCTCCTACACAGTGCAGTCTGAACTGGGAGACTATGACCCCGAAGAACTGGCCAGCGACTACATCGGCGAACTGCGCTTTGCACCAAACCAAACCAAAGAGCTGGAGGAGAAGGTCATGGAACTCCACAAGACCTACAAGTTAGTCTCAGTATTATTTATTATCCTAATTTTATTGCTTACTCTAGATTTAAGATGTGTTAGTTTTGTAGTCCTGAACCTATGGGATTTTACCAAGCATGAAGATTTGCAGTTTAGTACAGAAATAAAAAATAAATAATCCCCCTGGTCGCGAGATCCCGCGATAGACTGTGTGTATAAAGGAAACAACAACACAGTAGGGCGGGGAGGTATGACCAAAAATATATATCACACTATTTTTCAAAATTCAAACGGTTTCACGGTATCTGACGGTATTTTTTTTTTCATGCATAATCAGGTGTTCACAGCATTTTCTACTCATTCTAACAGAATTACTGCAGTAGATTAACTAAGGATGGTCTATTTTTTGTCATGAATACTGTAGAATAACTCCACACTAGTACAGGTTCACATGGCCCCAGAAAATGATGCTGTTTACAAAGAAGAGCTCATGATTCTAATGAAGTGAGGAATCGGAATGCAAAGACAATTACAGTCAAAATACACAACTTTGACTGTGCAAATCAACATCTTTTATAAAAATCCCCGTGTTACCTGCTGATGTGAAGGGTGCTGACTTAACTTCATGCATTCTTGATATTCCAAGACATGCTTACTAGGGCAGTCAAAATTGCTCAAAAATGATATTCGAATATTCCCTCTAAAAAAACACAGATATTCAAATATATTCTCATAGTATTTGCATCGCGCATCTGGTGTGCGTTGCATCCGCTGCATCTGGGGGCTTTCAATCAGCCAGACTGTCAGGTGATGACAGCGTGACGTCAATAACAGGACAAACTAATACAACGAGACATAACTACCTGTAGATGTATTCTATTTAAGGTTAAACATATTTCACAACATATAACTGACACAAAAATAAGTAAATGAACTGATGACCAAGAGCGCAGACTCGCACTCGCTAATGGTGATGAACACTGGTCGGAAGGGCCCCCTGGAAACTGACTCCAGAATCGCCTCTGCATGTATGCTAAAAATGGATGCTCTCATGGTAGCCTGTAGCACTGCAGTTAAAACATCCATAAATAACATCGATCCAAAAGCTTTCTCTGATATAAATTACTGAATTATCCCTGATTTAGATCTCCCTGGACTTGTCTCTCATATCGATATGAAAGCATCCAATCTTGCTTTTGTTTTTCCTTGAACCTGCTCTGTCTTGTCTTATCAGGGGGATGACACCAGCTGAAGCAGAGATGCACTTTCTGGAAAACGCTAAGAAGCTATCCATGTACGGTGTGGACCTCCACCACGCCAAGGTAACAAGTCATTGTCAATCTTTGACTATTTGTCTAAAAAAAATGAATTGTGTCTTTCCCAAATAATAATTTAAAAAAGGCTCATCATCATAAAGTATGCAGGTTTTTTGGTAACATTGTCTCAAAAGCATTGTTTATTTTTTTTCTTTTTATAAGTCGTTTCCTCCTTTCAGAATAGATTATGAAAGAGATTCTTAATGCAAAGTAGAATTGTTTTAGGTAGTGCTGTCAGTTTAACGCGTTAACGCTTACCCATTTTTACGGCGTCAATTTTTTTAACGCTCTCTTTTGGCCGAGCAAACTTTGTAGTTTTTTTTACAAGCTGTTGCATCAACTAGTAAAGTTAGAACAACTACAACACCACACCAGATCTAGATAGACCGGAAACAACAACAGACACGCTGCGCGAGCCGGTCAAAGAGTAGTCGGCTCGTGTAAGTAAAGAGTAAACGTTCCGTTTTGAGCGGATGGCGAGCGCGCGAAAAGGTTATTTTGATTTAAAAATTGCTTAATGTTACACATATAAATGGGTCTTGGTCGTTGTCTATGTACAGTGTCTTGAGATAATGTTTGTCGTCATTCTTTACTATAGAAATAAAACATGAATTGAATTGAAAAGCACCATATGGCCTGCTGATGTGATGCAGACATCACATTAGCTTTGAGTTAGCTCTTGTGTTCTTCGGGGAGGGACGGCACTGCTTCTTATCAGCAGTGTTGGGCATATAGTTACAAATTACTTCTCCCAAAAAGTAATTGAGTTAGTAACTCAGTTACTACATAGTAAAAGTAATTATTACTCAGCAAATTAACTGACTTTTTTAACCCCCCTTCCTCCTCGTGTTGGTATTTTATCAAGGAGATGCCTGAATGACTCAGACTCCACAGTAGACAGGGGGAGCATGTTTTCAACAACATACCTTACAATCAGCGTGCACAGCTCGGCCGCAACACAAGCTTTGCTTGTTTTAACGGAATGACACCGTCTCCTTCTCTGGAGCTCACACTAACTGCATCTGGGCTTGGGGTGGGATTAGCAACAAGTGCTTCATAAGGTTCGCGCTGTGTGAGGCATACGTGGATAAACTCTTTACCCCGGGCATAGTGTGCATGTTACATACACATTCGTCCTTTGACCTCAGTAAGCAAGAAGTAGTGTCGGTACTACCACTTTGGAAACGCTACGTTTCACTGGCTCGTCGCCATTGTCTCTGTCTTAGAGCGCAAAGTGAGACAGAGTGAGCAGGGAAACCAAGCAATGGTGTCGTCATCAATCATCTCTACAAAAATGTGGGAATTGGCAGACCTCTCCTCGTACAACTATGAGAAAGTTTCCATGGTTACCATCTTCCTCGCAGTCACTTTTGACCAAAATAAAGAGCATGCCACCAACTGGACTGCAAAGTTCAATGCCACAGGGAGCATGCACGGTAAAAAAATTACGGCCCACGCAGTCTAAAAATGTGGAAGCTCTTGCATTTATCTGTTGATTCTGCGTGCACCACCATGAACACGGGCAGCTTACGACATCTAACTCACACAGACATGGTAAAGTATGACCCAGGCCTTAATTTAAGTGAACCAGCTACTTGGATTAGCTGCGAGTGGTATCATTTCCCTCATGTCTTCAGTAATGTAGTTGTCTCCGTGATATGTAATAAGATGCATTGAAGTGGTGTTTGTGTTCTGTATATGCAACTTTAAACTAACACATTCCAAATCATGCAGTCAGTAAGTGACGCTTTGCACCACGACCCCGCTGCTTCAGAAACATCATGGCTCCCACAAAAATGCCTCTGCTGCACTGCTGACTGACTGGCATTATATCACTTCTGCTTCTGCGGACCTGGGGTTAAAGGGTGGAGGAATGTTCTGCAGTCCAGCTCAACGTGAATTGTATTTAGTCTACTGTCCAGAGGAGATCAACCCCATTATTAGAACACAACAGGCAGTAAAGAGCGAGCCACAGCACGAGAGCTGAACCTGCTCGCTGTCACCTTTTAAAGAAAATTTCAATCATCAGTCTCAACATGGATCCTTTATCAAAGGTACTTTGAAAGTCACAATGAGCGTAGATGTGAGTGATGGCCGAGCAAGCATACTGCCTTTTGCAGCTTTAGATCATAATAGAGGAGAGGGCAGAAATGAGGAAGTGGCCTTGATCAGACTGAGACTACATCAGTGCTCAGTGTCCGTTCTGTGAATTACAGTTTTTGAAACACGAAAAGAATATGTACATATCAGACCAGCATCCCTCTTTTGTCTTCTCTCCTCTCTCATTAAATGCAAAGTTGATAGGGAGTCTCTATGAATTGGCTCCAGCTGAGGGAGAGGTAAGAGGCATCCCATATCCAAGTGTGTGTGCGTCTGCGTGTGTGTGTGTGTGCGTCTGCGTGTATGTGGTTTTTCCTTGTGCATGGTTACATACAGATGTGTCATCTTCAAGCGTCCCACTGTTATTTAAGACTGGTCGTTCTCGCTTTGGACCAGAGCCTCCTTCTCAAAGTCCTTCTGAGTGGTTTAACCTGCTCATCTCATGCTTTGTGCAGTGAAGAGCATCATTTTGTGCTTCATCCACCACTTTCCCTCGACTTCACTGTGGCTTTATCCACTCGCACTCACTTTATGTGCCCCCTTTGAGTCACACCGTTCCAACATCAACACAGCCTGCATAGAGAAGATAAGAGTCTGCCTGATTCTGTTCTCCACCTGCCTGCTTTACCCTGTCATTATCACAAGTCGACCCTATTCACGTTGACTTCATCCTGCACTGGCTCCTTAATTCCTCCCATAGAGTTTGTGGTAAAGTTTTTTTTTTTTTAGCAAAACACGAAAAGAAGGGTATTTTTATTTTAGGCTTTTAGATTATCATAGATTCTATCTTAGTTTCCCACTAATCTCACTAATCTAAATGGACATGTTTGTGTCTGTGTGTCATCTCTTGCATGTCTACATGTGTTGTTCAGGACTCAGAAGGTGTGGAGATCATGCTGGGAGTTTGTGCAAGTGGCCTCCTCATCTACAGGGACAGGTTGCGCATCAACAGGTTCGCCTGGCCCAAAATTCTCAAGATCTCCTACAAGAGGAACAATTTCTACATCAAAATCCGGCCTGGCGAGGTAAGGAGAACGTTAATTAAATTGAAAGGATTCAGTTAGGAAAGGCCTGAGCTGACCTGCTTGGTCATTATTGGTGTCATTCATGATTATTTTCAGTTTGTATCTGCTGTCACGCTCACTGTTTTAATTGCACTTCTATCTCATCATTGAATGTGTTCAGCACAAGTCTAAAGTGCAGCCATCGGGTGAAAGTCATATCTGAGTGTCTAATTTTTTTTTTTCTGGAGTTGATTAAATTAACTTGTTTCCTAATCCAACATCTCTTCACATATGTTTGATTTAGTATTTGAAACGGCAAACATATGCATGTGCAACAGGGCTTGAGATTGTAACGGCATTTATTTCACAATGATCTGGGCTTGGCTTGCTCTGAAAGTTTATGTATGTGCGTATGTATTTTTATAAATATATAGCACTGTGCAAAAGTCTTAAGCCACCTCATTATGTGCGGTGCAGTTTTGGGCTGTCTGAGGAAAGATGTATAAATGTGGCAGTATCTTCGGTGGTCTTACGTCGCACTGGAAGACAGGTTCACAGACGGCTGTTGTCCATGGTCTTGCGACCAAAGTCTAGCACAGTTAGCTACGCTAATGCTTATCGAAAAATTAAAGCATTTGCGTTGTGCCTAATGAGGTTGCACAGTGTTTGTATTATGTTAGCCTTTACGTTCCTTATCATGCGTTACCATAAGTGAAAAATCTTCTTCAGCTCCCACTATAGGAATACATACTCCCTACGGGCACTGCACTAGTGTATGCTGATGCTGCGCTTGCTGTCGATGTTTTACCCTTGCGTCTTGACCATGGTGTACGTCGTAGCTTGCAATTCAGTCATCGAACAATCATCAAACTTTATGTCCTACCAAAGATTATTAGATTCTTGCAATAAACTTATATGTTTGCTAAAATATCACTGTTTAGAAGAGGCTTTAGGCCCACACTAGATGTGTTGTTTTAGATATTTTGTAATGGGCCACACTGTTGGTGTACTGGTTAGCACTCTTGTCTTTGCAGCAAGAATACCTGGGTTTGAGACCTGGTCAGAACATAGCCCTTTCTGCATGAAGTTGAAAAACAGTCCAAAAACAAAATGGATGGATGGATAATGACATTATCAGTATCATTATTTCTCAACCACTTTATTGGAACACATCCAGAGAATACAGGATACATGTATGTAGTTTTAAAATAACACTTCAATAGGTTAAAGTGTCAATCAATTAATGTGACCTCCAATTACACTTGAACAAAATTCACAACTCTGGTTCTCTTAAACCTGGAGTGGAACCCTAATTAGTGTTACCGTTGTTTTTCCTGCTATTTCATGTTCCTGCAAATATCTGCTCTGAAAAATATCTGTTACACCAGGTTTCTTGAAGACATGCTTGAGCATTACATACACATGTTGTACGAATTCAACTCATTGACAGTTTGGTAATATATAAAAGCAACTTTCAGTCACATCATTCCAATCCAAACATAAAAGCAGCAAAGACTTTTGCATAGTACTGTATGTCAATTTACCACAGCTGTAAGATGCTGAAAAAGCCTGAAAATAATCATTGAACACGCTTGAGTTTGACCATGAGATGGCATATACAGTAAATCTGACCACTTTTTTTTTTTTTTTTTTTTTAAATCTGAATTCCAGTTTGAGCAGTTTGAAAGCACTATCGGTTTCAAACTGCCAAATCACCGCGCTGCCAAACGGCTCTGGAAGGTCTGTGTTGAACATCACACCTTTTTCAGGTAAGAAACAATAGAGGATCTTGAATTGTATACCTGTATTTTCTTCCAACCAATTGAGACTAATGATTTAAAGTCTTCATAGAATAGAGAGCCAAACATGGGCTACTTTGTTTTTCTCTGCAATGTCAGCCTTGTCAAAACAAGGTCACTGATAACCACCTGTAATTATATATTTGTAGTTTAATAGGGCTCAACATGCAAAGTGGCTTTGTGCTGTCTTAAACGAAGTTAATGTTCCCCTGGGTTCTTAAGACTAGCACTTTAGAGCTCTCTGTGTAATATTCAAATTAGAAGGAGTTTATTTATTTAACAGTGAGCAGCTTAAATGTAATAGTTTATTCTCTGGTGTGATGAATGTGAGTTTTTGTGACTGGTCACAGACTCGTATCCCCTGAGGCTCCTCCAAAGAAGTTCATGACCCTCGGTTCCAAGTTCCGCTACAGCGGCAGAACGCAGGCTCAGACCCGCAGGGCCAGCTCTCAGATCATCAGACCCGCTCCGCTCTTTGAACGCTCCTCCAGCAAACGCTACAACATGTCCCGCAGCTTAGACGGAGGTGAGGAGCAGTGTAATGATCATTTTCATCATGAACATATATTGAATTGAATTAAATGTTGAACCATGTGTTTCTCAAACCTGGAAATGAAAAATGTTTTCAAATGTCTTGTTTTTTCCACAACACGGAAAAAACCTGAGCACTTTTTAATTATTAAATCAACACTCAAACCAATTCATCAAATTGAATAATTGATTCATCGACGCTGCCTTACCCTGGATTTCCACTGGACGCGTTACAGCCGCGGAATGTCAGCGGTCGCCGTTGCAAATCGCTTCCATTCTAATCAATGAGAGCATTTCCACCAGACACGATGCGGCGCGTTTCTGCAGCGTCCCAGAAGCGGCTCGCCGCGCCGCATCGCTATCGATAGGTAGCAGTTCTATTTTTGCCATTGCCGCTGCTTCTTTTCATTCTCCGACATGGAAGAACTGTTGATCTGGTGTCATAAATGATTTTATATTTCTCCACTTCAACAATCAGTCTCTCGTCGTACATCATGACTCTCCGAGACGCTCTGATTAATTGACTGTTGACCTGGCAGCACCGGTCACGACGTAATGTTGATGTGAAATTGTGACAGGCTATACGACCTGCGTATTGTGTTTTATTTTGAAATGGGGGCGGAAATGTTTTACTTTGATTCTGTGTCGCTTTTCCTGTCTGGTGCGAACTGCTCTGTTGGAATTTACGAGGGTTCAGCAGCGGCAACGGAAAAAATAGAACTGCTACCTATTGATATCGATGCGGCGCGGCAAGCCGCTTCTTCTGGGCATTTGTTGTGCTTTCTAATAATGTTCCCTAAAGGAAGATATACCATATTTTCCAGACTATAAGTCGCTCCGGAGTATACAGTATGACACACTTTTGCAATGCAGTGAAAAAGCCACAATGAGTCTTATAACAGTCATGTGCTTGAGTCAGTCCTCCAGACGATGAAATGTCATTGATTCTAGTCCATTACATTCATTTTTATCATTTGCTATTCCAGCTCCCATCACCGAGAACCACGAGACTCTGATGA
This sequence comes from Microchirus variegatus, assembly GCF_963457635.1. Taxonomy (NCBI): domain Eukaryota; kingdom Metazoa; phylum Chordata; class Actinopteri; order Pleuronectiformes; family Soleidae; genus Microchirus; species Microchirus variegatus. Next base: position 7,771,113 of record NC_139822.1, on the reverse strand, counting down.
AGGATAGTGCCACTGATGGGGCAGCCAAAGTCATCGCTAAGGGAGACATCATCACCACGATAACAACGGAGAAGAAAGCAGAGGAAGAGCAAGCGGAGCAGGAAGACGCTCAGATGGACGCGGCCGAGACGCCAGAGCCCGCTGCCTCAACGCAGCCTCGACACGACACAAAGGTAAACCTCTCTGAGATACATTTGCTGTAGTCAGACCTGTGTTTCATTTGGATAAAAGAACCTCTCAGAGGCTTTGAAGTTTTCTTTGACTCCTTTTTATTTTGTTTTCCTTAATTAACTTTTTTTATCTGTAACAATATGGCTGAACAGAATTGCTTTCAGCTCAACTCCCTGCAGTAGAATTAGGCCTAAGTGCTTTCATTTTTTCGGCGCTTTACTAATAAGCTTTTCTTTTCTTGTTCTTCCTTTGACCCCACACTATACTTGTGTGTGCTCATGCGTGTTCACCTCCTGTCTCCTTTTTCTACTCCTCATTTACACACACGTTATCCCTTTGTTGACATTACCCTCCGTCAGTACTCCCATCATGCATACACAACCGATCCCCTCCGTTCTGAGCTCTCACTCCCCTCATCTCCCGTTTCATTAACTAAAGTAAGGCGGCGGCGCAGGGAGAACGCTCGTAAACGTGCCTCATCGGTCAGTCCGGCCAAGAGCAGCAACGGGTGCCACCGTCGCCAAGCCCGCGCCGATCGCAAAGCCGCCTTGTTAGAGGAGCAGGCACTGCTACTCTCTGCCCGCAAGCAGAGGCTGGAGCAGGGCACGAGACGTGGCGGCATGCTCTTCTCCTTCTCCCTGCACCTGCCTGACCTGTCCTCCATCTTGGACGAGGATGGCTACATCACCTTCCCCGACCTGTCAGAGATGCGCTTCCTCCCCTGTTGTGCGCAGAAATTTCTCCCCATCAAGTCACCATCGCTCATCCCCTGCTTCCTCTTCATCTTCTTCTTCCTGCTCTCCACATCCTTCTCCGTCCCCTATGCCCTCACTCTCTCCTTCCCCTTGGCACTGTGCCTCTGCTACCTGGAGCCTAAGGCAGCCACCCTGACCGCCTCCATAGCCCAGGGCTACCATGACAGTTCAGAGGAAGAGGAGGTGTGTGTGTGCGTGCGTACGCCTTTATGTTCAAGTGCCTCTGGCTTAGAACTGCAGTTCATTAAATGTAATTGTTAGTTCCTTATCCTGTCCTGATTCATGCTCTGCTGTTTCACCAGTTCAGAGCCGACCTGGAGACTGTCTGTCCCAGTGTCTGTCAGTTTCCCTACTTTCAGAACCTCATCTCTGCCCATTCACACATCCTGTAGACTACATCCTTATCAACATCACAAGTACACAGAGATGAACCTGCAAGTCTTCATCATTTCATATTTCAATGGCTTGTATTTACGTCATCTTTATGAGAGGGTTAGACACAATTAGATACTCATTTGTGTGAAAAATATATATAATAGTCCTATATTTGTATCATTAATGAATCATCGTTGCCATATTACTGCAATATCAACCAGAAGTTTAACATACAGTATCTTCATTTGGTCACTAATCTCTCACCCACAAAAAAAATCATATTTAGAATCTTTGTGACTAACCCATCTCAGTGTTATCATCCACACTCAAGGCTTTTCAATATGGCAAATTAACAGTTTGAAGATGAATGCCAGCTGCATGCCACTTCCACATTCATCTGAGCACTCAGTCTCTCTGCATCATCATCTGACTCGAGCAGAGAAGTCCAAATTAAAGTGGATCGTTAAAATGGAAGCTCTGCTGAAAAGGGCTTTCAGCATTTCAGAGAATTATCTCACTGTGCTGTGCCAAGATGTGATATTGTTCCACCAACCAGCATTTGGAAATCTATTCTGTGATGCAGTGAGAGACTGTGACGACTCAAAGCACATCCACATCAACTTTATTGTCATCATGCACGTAGAGGAGGGGGGAGGGCCTGAAAGTCAGGTTACTGTTCAGTGACAAAATTGTCAAAAATATTTTTTACCACATATGTTGTAAATATGTTAAATGTTTTCTTTATTTACCGTGATTTAGCTTAGGTCAGTTTAAAAATATTTTATTTAAATGTCAAGGTGACTGACTGAAGGTTTCAACTTCCTCTGAGTCTGTTTTTGCTTGCTTTGCATTTGCTTCTCTTTTTCTTCACGTCCTGCTTCTGCTCCTGTTTTACAGTGTTGTCTGATACTGTGCTGTGAAGTCGTCAGAAACAAGCAGTGCATTTTCCATTTGTTTAATATGTGATAATTAAGAATATCTGTATATGAGAAGTCTATTTGTCTGGTTTTTTGCAAGGATTTAAAATTGGGTTGGGCCCGTCTCTTTTTTTTTTATTGCTTGCCACTTGGAAACGGTTTTGTGAAAGCAGACTGACAGCGAACAAACTGACTTTGCCTTTGATGGAGAGATGACTGCCACAGAGGTCTGTACATCAGGGGAAAATGTTCATATTTCAGCATGAATGTGCGCGTGTACAGACCAAGGAGAGACCCAAAAATGACTGGATCATAGGTGTAATGTGAAACGTCCAGATTAACTTGAAGACCTGCATGTTGTGCATGTATGACACCCTATTATGCCAAAATTTGTCAAATGTTACGAATTACTTTAAATGAACACCATTCCCTCTTATTAGTGACTTTTCCTAGTGGCTATGAGTGTTTGCCAAGCCCCGCCCTCTCAGCTCCTAATGTTTAGCCCGTCAGGTTTACACTCTCCAAAGTATGTGGTCCCTGGATTAGGACGCTTTCATAGTTTTTCATAGTCATAGATGATGTAAACATGCTGTAGTCTGTAACCCGTAGATGTATTTTGTATGTATTTTCCCAAACCATTGAGCGACCATTTAAAATGTGTTTAATAGTTTAATAGTATTAACTTTTTAGCTGCCAACATGCCAATATTTAGAATCTGCTTTTGATATTATAAAAGGGCAGTTGCCTCTTCAAAAGAGCCAAGCTGCTGTCTGGTTGAATGTTTAAAGCTCCCATAGAACGGAATTTCCATTTAACACTGTTTTTTTGGTGTGTATCTTCACCATTACCTCGTTTATGGAGCCCTGAAGGTTCTAATCAAACAGTTCAGCAACTGCTGAGAACGCTTTTTAAAACATTGTTAAAACAATGTTTTAATAATGAGTAGCAGTGCATCCACTGCTCCAGAGGGGGAGCTGTGCTTCTGAGAGCTGCTGTGCTGATTACGTCACTTCCAGGTATTGACCAATCACAAGACAGTTGGGAAGGCTCTACGCTGGCTGGCCAATCGCAACACAGTCTGTCTTCTGGGGGTGAGATTTCAGTCTGAAACGGTGCGACTGACGAGGGCTTCAGTGAGGAGAGATTTCTATCAGCTCATTTACAGCAACTAGGAGGTTTTTGACCATAAAAACAAGTTAATGTATGTAGGTAGACCTCCATAACTCACATAATGTGTCCTATGGGAGCTTTAAATTGTATTGTTTAGAAAACCAATTAAATGTCACACCAGCATTTAGTTACAACAGTGCAGTGCATATGTTTCACTAGAAAGACTATGTTGTTAACACTTACACCACCCTCTAAATCCAAATGATTTAAAAGCAGTGCCACACTATGACTTGCATGTATGCATCAGTAAACCTTGTTCGGTCCACTGTGTCAGGCGATGACATTAATGGGAGGGGTTTTGCAAACAGTCATTCCCACTTCTCTGCTTGCATCTCTGTCTTCCTTTTCACTTGACATGTTCACTGTGTCTTTTTCCTCGTCTCACGCTCTCTGTCCCTCTCCTTGTCTACTTGCCGTCAGTCGGAAGCAGAGGAGGACTCTGAGATGCAGACTCAGGTACACTGGGTTGGTTTTACGGCCCTGTTCAGTGCATCACACCACCACCACCAGCAGATGCACTGAGCCTCTCTTACATCGGTCATATCATCCCTCCGCTTCAGCTTGCTTGCTGCTGTTGACATTATCATAACACACACACACACACACACATGGGACTGACCCATTCACTCTTGCCTGAATTCACACTGTAGACCGCTGCTGCTGCAAAGCTGTCGCTTCTAAACACACCATTCCAGCTCATTTCTCAAGGTTATTTTCCAGTGACTTTTACCATCACGTCGTTGATAGCCTTGTCTCAGAATTGAAAGGTCTAATCTCTCTTAACAAGAGCCTAAATTGAACCTTAATTACACTTCCTCTCCCCTCTTTCCTTTTTCAGTATAGTTTCATAAGACGAGTAACAGGGGAGAACGTTTTTATCAGACATAGTAATCTGATGCTAGAGGTTGGTAAGAAAACAACGCATGAGTGAAATATGCCTGCGTGTGATTTTGTTGCAAGGAATCCTAAATGATAACATGGAGGTCTAACATGCAAGTAGCTCTGCTACTCTTCCCTGAACTTCCTGTGACATTTCACTTTTAACGGTGTTCTTGCTGTGAACATCCAAATTTATTTTGGTGAGAAGTCCGTGTTTTGCAGAGAGAACTTGACGTCTAACGAGATCTGGGAGTGTTGTGCTTAACTTAACAAGTGACAGTAAATCTGTGAACATGCGCATGACGCTGTGTCGTTTGATTGTAATCACCTTTCCCTAAATGACCCTGGCATTTAGGGTGTAGTTGCAGCTCATGTAAGTGAACCTGTTGCTGTGTGTATAGCCTGCACTATAGGTAGCCTGCACACCAACCCAAAAAGGCCTGTAAAAGGTCTCTACCAGTTATTTTTTTGGAAATTCATTGGATATGCAAGCTACCATTGCTACCATTGCGCATGGCCGTTGTTCCTGCTCCTCCATCATCTCAAATGTATCATGATTGACTACTACGGCTACTGCAGGACTCGGAGCCACTAGTGGAGGTGGCCAAGCATCAAACCAACATCAGTGAACTGAAGCGCTCCTTCCTTGAGACCGGCGACAACAAGCCGGGCCTGACAGAGTGGGAGAAGCGGCTCTCCTCGTCGCCCGTGCACTCGCCCAGAGCAGACGAAGCACCAATGATAGAACCTCTGGAGCCACAGGACGTAAGCCGCAGTCCACAGCAGACTGAATGACGACGTGTGTGTGTGTGTGTATGTGCGTTTGAAGCAGCATGACGTCACCAAGACATCAACCTGAGGAGTGATTGTAGAGCCATGATGCAGTAAATTCAGTGTGGCATCATCAGCAGCTTAAACACATTCATTTATCTCAGTAATGGATGAGGAACTCATGAATTGGAAAATGTGGTTGTTGTGGTTGTTGCCAGTACTCTGGGGTTTTTTGGGAGCTTCTGTTTTATTTGCAATGTGTAAGTCAATCTGATAAATGAACGCAGGGCTAATGAGCATCATTGACTGTAGACTCTTTTTCGCTGACCGTAATGGTTTATGGTTGCAATGAAAGAAGGATGGTTCTCTGAAGGAGCTGTTGTGTCCCAGATCATGATTTACTTGTGGTTGTATCAATATGTGAGTGACCTTTTAAAAAAAAAAAAATGTTTTTTTCCACAGACTAAAGATGAGGAGCCTGCAGGAGATGAGAGGAAACAGGATGAGGAGCCCAAAGCCACTGAGGTAAAAATTGTCCTTGGTTTTTTCACTCTGACATTTTGTGATTGTGGTGCTTTTAAATGTTTTCCTTTTTTCCATGACCTTGCTCCAGACATTTATGAGCACGACAACTGTGTTTATGTTTGGAAACTATGCCTTCACATGCCATTTTTCCTCATAAATAACTGAAATAAAGTTTTTTTCAGAATAGAAAACTACATCCATTTATCGAATCATTATTCGATTTAATCATAAATTACAATCTTACAGTTAAAATCTCATGACAGAAAATTAAAGTCAAGTTGTGTTCAAACACTCCATCTCTGCCCCAGTATTGCAGACCTCATTTGAAGTGTGTCTCATTTTCTATCAAACCTTTTCTTCTTGCCGTATGTTGGCTCTTTGTTTTCCCTTTGTCAAATAACTCAAACAACTCTTTACCAATAAGCCAAGTGTCTCCTCAGGCCACAGGATATCTGGTGAAGTACGTGGTGGATAGTGTTGTAACAGAAGGTGCAACCTCCTCTGGGCCTCACGGAATTAGTCTATCAACCACTATGGATGATGACGTCTTCATAGATGGGACCCTCAGGGAGGCGGAAGAGAAGACACCTGACTCCCAGGATGAAGTGTCTGAGAGGTCGATGGTGAAGATCAGCCCCAGGGCTGTCAGGCAGGAAGTGTCCCAGGCAATCACTGACAAGAAAGGGACTCTGATTATCCTAAAAGAGGACACAGAGGGCCAAAACACAGTTGAAAAGGATGTGCCTGCTGTTCCCGGAGAGGACGGAGAAGAGACCGATTTACTGTCTGCTCCTAAAGAGAAAGAAACTGTTAAAGATCACATTGCCGTTGTCATCAAAGCCCAAATGACAAATGAAGTCAAGACTCCAAGTCTGAAGATTGAAATGAAAGCTGGTGACATGACTCAGATGAAAGGTATGGACTCGCCGAAAAAGGCCATGGCGTCATGGATATCCCAGGAGGGGAAGGCTGAGGCGTCAGAGGTCATCTGTGTGTCTGCAAAGGAAGTCAGAGAGACCAAAACCTGCGACAGCCTGCAGCAGAAAGCCGAAATCTTCACCTTCGAAGAAATCGCCCAGACCAAACAGTCAAAGTCCGACTCCACTCAGAACTCAATTTTTGAATCTTCAGCTACAACCTTAGCTGTGGTACTGTATGAAAATAAAATTTCAAGCAACAAAAAAAGTATTGGCTGCACCCCCTGTCCATATCTCCACCACCACCTGCAGCCTACTCTCCATCGCCTTCCCTCCTGCAGCAGCTAAACCAGTCTAACAACAGTGCACTGTGCATGGCTAACTTCACCTTAACACTCAGTGTTTACCCTCACACTTGCCAAAATGCTGATTTGTGTTGCGTCCAGGCCCCTGCTGCTTCATCTTGACACAATATGTTTTGTTTTTGTTGACAGCTAAAAACCATTCCCTTTGCTTTAGCAGCTGGCTACTACTGCTGATAAGGAAGGGAAAAAACTGCATCATTCCTTTCTTTCCTTTTCAGTTTCCCTGAAAGCAGAGACTTCATAGCCCTGGCCCCATGCAACTACTGCAGCTTTCCCCGCCTCATCCTCCCAAATCCCCTATTGCCTATGAACAAATGTATGGGTTTACCTGAAAAGAGATTCCACTCGTCTTAAGAAACACACATTGGTCCAAATATGCTGCTCTTAGATTCAACAACACTCAAACCACTTTGGGGTTGTTGGATATGTTCAACTTCAGCATTTTAACAAGCTTTATAGTGGTATTCCATACATTCAAATTAAAATCTTACCTTTCAGACCCTTTTCCACCTCCTCTTTCCCTTTGCTCTTGAGTGTTCTTGTGACTTTTTCTCTGTTCTTGTGTCCATCCATCTTTCTGTCCCATCAGTCTACGCTGGGATGGGTCCCCTACTCCCAAAAGGTGACCACTCCTCTCTGGTCCACAAAAATTATCTTAAAATGTTTGTGCCCATTAAAATATCCTTCTGATTCTGTTTGTCTGATTCTTATGACTAAAATAATCTTCTTTTTTTTTCTATAATAGGTTTGATGTGAAAGTTATTTTTTTTGTCATGGCGGTCGCCACCTAATTGTATCCTTATTTTCCACAGACATCACCAGAGCCAGAGCAGAAGGCGGCATTAACCACAGAGACGGAGGCAGCGCCAGCCGAGTCTCCAGGGCCAACGGTGAATATTGAGACCTCACTACCACACTGCTCCCTGTTGAAACCAGTGTTAGCGGAGCCTGTGTTAGAGGAGCTAGAATGTGTAATAACAACGCTTAATAGTGACAGTAGATCAGCACATCCAACAGCCGACTTGCTTCTTTGCAAAAAAGCCCCGTTTTTAGAGCATCTTCAACTGCACACATATGTGAAAGTAGAATTGCAGCCAGTAGCAACAACTCTGGGATTTGACGAGAGTCTCTGTGATGATAGCACTCTGACAGAATCTGCAGTAAAGGAAAATGAGGGATTAATAGATGAAGAGGAGGAGGATGCATGTGTTGAGGAGGAGTCTCTGGTGTCAGAAAATGACAGTATTAATCTCAGTAATACTCCCATTAGAGACAAAGAAAAGGAAGACAATCTGTTGATAGAAGAGGTGGACTTGGAAGATGGAGGAGGTGAGATTTGTTTGGATGATGAATTGGTAGATTTGAGAGAGAGAAAGCAGACAGAAGGTAATGTAGGCAAGAGAGTCCAGTTTTCCCACAAGGTGGAGTATTTCGAGGAAGAAGAGTTTCCCACAGAGCAAAATGATAGTATCAAAGAAGATGAAGCACTAAAGCCCCTCCCAGACATCTTAAACCCACCTCCCTTTGAAAAAGAGAAATACTACTGCATACAGACGGACTGCTCAGAGGATGAAAGTGAGAGGATGAAGCAGGAAGAGGCAAATGACAGAGGAAAATATGATGCAGAGGTGAGAGTGGAAGTAGACGATGACAGTGATGGAAAGGTTTTAGAAGGGAGAGATGTTATCGGATCAGAAGCAGTGACAAACCCTGACATACTGAAGAAGGGGGCAACGCAGGAACAAGATTGGGAGTCTGCCCCATGTGGAGTGACTGTGACTGCTCACCCGCTCACCCATTCGGCCATGACTCAGTCGGAGGTAACCCCAACTGCAGCTGCCTCAACTATCGACCCCATAACCTCACCATCGCCTCCCTCACCTCCTGCTGTCACAATCTGACAACGAATAATCAAAGACGAAAACTTCAGCAGCCGCACCTCAACTTTCGTAACTCAACAGTTTGTCGTTGAGCAGAAAAGGCTACCTATAATACACCCGTGATCAAAACCTTGTGATTTTTCCCCTCTCCAGTGTCTTGTCCTTCACAGGTTTGGGAACTAATGCATGATTGCATGCTCGGTGAGAGATTTCAGCCCTACTAAGGCTGGGCAATATGGCTTCATAGATGATATCTGAATAGTTTTAGGATATATCGCGATATAAGAGATATATGTGGATATAAAGCTGCACACAGGTTTTCTCTGGACTCGTGATCTTTTGAGATGTTTGTGTTTCTCAAAGAGAGTGAGTGACGATACACTAAAAACACTCTAACATAAAATATATACTCTTTTTGATCCGTATTACTTTTAATTTCAGGTAATACCTGAAACGGTTTATCTATTTGGCTTTTTGATGTTAAATGAAGGATATTTATGTGTGTAACTATGTATAAATATTGTCAAATTTTGCTATAACAAAAAATAGGCTTAACATGCAACAATTGCCATTAAATTACTTTCTTTTTTTTTACCATATAATTTTGTTGATTCCAAGTAAGGTGCATTATGTAATATCCCTTAAGCAACTGGCCATGAAATCCTCCTAATATGTCACAGAGACTCAGGAATAATGTTCATATAACAAACTGAACTCACCAACAACAACAGTACAGCCAGAATATTTGCATTAAAAAAAATATTTTGCAGACTGCAAATCATGTTTATGTTTTGAAATCATGTTTTGGCATGTGGCGCCACCTACCGCCGTCTACCATTCATTGCAGTCAGTAGAGTCTCAGCTGCGGAGCAACCACGGGTTGCCAGTTACGTCAGAAAACGAAACCTAAAAGACCTCTGTATTTTGAATTTTAATGTAGTAACCGTTTTTGGCCACATTCTTACATATGGCACCTTTAATCAATATATATGTTTAGTATTTTTCACTCATTTATTCAACGTTGTCTAAATTGGATCTTGTCTCATGTCACAACATTAAGACAACATTGATATATTGCCCAGCCCTAAGCCCTACAGTGAGTGCATTGGTGCTGGTTATGTATTTATTTGTGTCAATGTAATGTTGTGTACAACATCCTAGTGCTGTTTAAACAGTACAGTCTTGTATTTAATAGTGAACACCTGCAGCTATGTCATCTAATTTCAGCAGAGGATATTATATTGGTGTTGCTGTACTCCCTCTGCACATGAATATATAAATGTGTCCCTCTTTTCTTCCCCCAGGGTCTTGAAATCAGTGAGGTGGGAACCAAAGAGATACCTGTGGTTCACACAGAGACAAAAACCATCACCTATGAGGCAGCAGAGGTACACGAACAAACCTTGATGTCGTCACCTTTTTCTACTAACTGTAGAACAGGCTGCAGACGGCTTCCACATTATACACACTCTCTCATTGCTGAACACCAGTGGTAGTTGCTGCTCTTTGAAACGGGGGAAGCTCATATCAGGCCCCAGTTATTTATACATAAATTCTGCTCTCTGTTCCTCTTGTAGAACATGCGCTGGCTCATCTTCTACTATTAATTCTAGTTTTTAGCCCCATCAAGCAGCTGTAATTAACCAAGCTCACTCTGGAAAATTCTCTAAACACCAGCTGCAGCCAAGAAGCTGCACATTTCACACTCTCATTGCTGATTAAATAGGACTGAATAATAGACTTCATTTAATAGACTTATTTTATCTTCCAATGAATATTAGTGTTGCCCTTTTCATGGGTTATTATTATTATTATTATTATTATTATTATTATTATTATTATTATTAATAATAATAATAATAAAACCTTTGTAAGATGTTTTTTTTTAGCTCATCCAAAGTTGAATTATTCAACATTATGTGTTTTGCTTATCACCAGGCTGACACTAATGGTGACGCAGACCCCGGGGTGCTGCTGAGCGCTCAGACCATCACCTCAGAAACCACCAGCACCACCACAACCACTCACATCACAAAGGTCAGGGTTCATCTATGCTGCTCCCTCTGTCTCCTTGAAATGCAAAGCCTTTAGAACAGTGTCTGTTTGTCTTAACCTCCACTGTTTTACATGTTATACACTGGGTTAGATCAGTTTTTTCCTAACTTTCTTTATGGACACACTTTTTAAAGATGCCAACTGTTTTGACCCAAACCACAATATAAATTACGAAAAGAGCAAATTTGTGTGCAATGTTGCAAGAAATCTGCACATTTGTTTGGGGACTCGCCCATGACCCTTCTGTGGGTCTAGTCGTTTTATATTATTGACATTTTTGATGTGAGTAATAATCACTTTTCTTCATTTTAGTTCATCTTAAGTCAGCAAAACGTGAACTGGATAATCAAAAAAGGATTGATTGTTGCAGTGTATGTTTTACTTCCTATTTAAAATGAATGGAGAAATGCATTTAATTTTTTTTTTTTTGCATGGGTGTTTTCTTAGACTAAATTGACTGAATTGTCTTGGGTTTGATTGGGTTGATCAGATGGTGAAAGGAGGAATATCTGAGACGAGAATTGAGAAGAGGATTGTCATCACAGGAGATGCAGACATCGACCATGATCAGGTGTCTTAACTTTTTTTTAATAGCATTTTTTTTCATTTTTTTTTCCTTAATTTACCTACTTTTGTGATTTATTTATTTATTTTTATTTATTTTTTTCTCTGAAGTCAGGATTGAATTTGCACAATGAGCATGAATGAATAAAGTTTTGACATCAGTGACCCTCCAGGAATTCCCCTCCTCCCAAAATGAGCATGTGATGTTTGAAACAAAACAGCATGAACTGGTGCTTTGTCTGTGACACACAATGAGAAGTGTAACTAAAGGTGACTTCCCTGTTGGCAAACTGATGAATAATTCAACATCCTCCTCCCTCCTTGCCCTTTCCCGTTCTCTGTCTCCCCCTGGTGATCCTTTCTGGCACTACACTCCCACATATAGGCTCTGGCTCAGGCCATAAAGGAGGCTAAAGAACAGCACCCTGACATGTCAGTGACCAAAGTAGTGGTACATAAAGAGACAGAGATCACGCCAGAGGAGGGGGAGGACTGACCCAGGTAAGACAAAAGAGGCCTCAGTCCTGGTCCCGGCACTGTCCGGTTCAGTCTGGTTGAATTTAGTTGGAATGGGCTTTCTTTTCTTTTCTTTACTCCCCCCCCCCCATTTTCTCTCTGAGTTGCTCTCCACTGTCAGACATGCTGGTTTCTACATCAGCACTTCCTGTCACTGGTACAAAACAGCACTGTTTCTGTGGCTTTTAAAGCATCATTTAGTTGTTGTTGTTGTTGTTGTCGTCATCATCCCAGCACCACTCCCACTGCAGGGAAAAGGTCGACTGGTGCGTGCGTGCGTGCACACAGCGGATATTACTCTCATCTCGTAATGACGAGGCTTAAAAACCCTTTCAGTAATGCTGCTGGCAGTGTCATGCAATGTCTCACGTTTTTGCTGACAACACTTCCCCCTGCTGGACAGAAGTATAATCTTTTTCCTTCAACGTTGTTCACGACAAATCTAAATTGATATTGCCAAAATATGCCTAAACTGCTTTGTAAAAAAAGGAAAACGTGAGGAATTTAATAGAATCGGCTACTGAGATAATCATGTGTTGTGTAGAAATGATTGTGCCCTCATGGATTCTGCAAAAACATTTCCATGCATTGTTGTGTCTACATTGTGTTTCCCCACAAAGGGCACAGGCAGTGATGAGCGATTAAATACTGGCTCAACCAGCTTCTTCTCAGAACGCTCAGTCCACTGCAAACCTCAAATTTCTACTCCGTTCTGACAAGTAAAATGTCATGTGCTGCATCAGTTTTATACCACAAAAAAGTGTAATACATATTTTTGTAGCCGATAATCAGTTTTAGTGTTTTCTCAAATAATTAAACAAGTTCTCCGATTTTTCAGGTTCTCAACTGTGAATATTTTTAGACAAAACAAGACGTACTACTACACACTACTAATTGATTATTGGGGAAACAAGTTGACAGATTGTTGCAGCCTTAGTTTTAGAACTTATAATTAAATAGCAGACTAAATGACAAACACTGGCAGATTAAAGTTTAAATGAACTAAAATGCCTTGAGCTTAGCGTCTAATATCAGATGTATTTAAGACATTTATTTAGCTTGGAGTTAATCACCGTATTTCTGAGTCTCATTATTTTAGTAAAAGGCTTAATGACGCAGTGCTCCACTCTGTTGCACTCTTGCTTCTCTCTCTCTCTTTGTGTGTGCGTGCGTGTGTCAGGGCTGGAAATAGGTCAGCATTCCTTGTGGCAGCATTTCAAACAAAACAAATCCTCTCAAATGCAGCCATTTGTGTCTCAACATGTCCGCGTGTCAGTTGACGGCAGGATTATGTCAGGTGTGGAGCTGCATGATGGAGCCTCTCATTTTCATTGTGCCACGGCATGTCTTTAAAAAAAGACGCCACCTCCTTGTCTTCTTAGCACTGTTTTCTTTATTTTCTTATAGGTTTTTAGGCTTAAAATTAAAGTATTACATATATTTTTGACAATTCCATGAATTTTGTTAATCAATTTTATTCATTTAGTAAGTTATGCTCATCAATCCAACAACCTTTAAAACCAGGAACAGTCCATACAGATTCCTTATCACAATATGATGATATTCAAAATCTTAGACAATATCCTGTCTCATGTCACCATATACAGTCAGGTCCATAAATATTGGGACATCAATATCAACAATCAACAATTCTCTTCTTTCTGGCTCTATGCACCACTACAATGGATTTGAAATGAAACGAACAAGATGTGCTTTAACTGCACACTTTCAGCTTTGATTTGAGGGCATTTACATCCAAATCGAGTGATCGGTGTAGGAATTACAACACTTTCTATCTGTGCCTCACACTTTTTAGGGGACCAAAAGTAATGGGACAAACTAAACAATCATAAATCAAACTTTCATTGTTTAATACTTGGTTGCAAATCCTTTGCAGTCAATTACAGCCTGAAGTCTGAAGGCATAGACATCACCAGACACTGGGTTTCATCCCTGGTGATGCTCTGTGAGGCCTCTACTGACACGGTCTTCAGTTCCTGCTTGTTCTTGGGGCATTTTCCCTTCAGTTTGGTCTTCAACAAGTGAAATGCATGCTCAATCAGATTCAGGTCAGGTGACTGACTTGGCCAATGCATAACATTCCACTTATTTTCCTTAAAAAACTCTTTGGTTGCTTTTGCAGTATGCTTTGGGTCATGGGTATGGGTATGCTTTGTCTTCCTGTTTTTGAGGCTCACTTATGGTTTCCATCTTGTGGTGAACCCTCTGTATTCACTATGGTGAAGTCTTCTTTTGATTGTTGACTTTGAAACACATACACCTACCTCATAGAGAGTGTTTTTGATCTGGCCAACTGTTGTGAAGGGCTTTTCTTCTTCTGTGGTCCACCACAGTGGTTTTTTATCGTTTTAAGAATGTTCCAAATAGTTAATTTGGCCACACCTAATGTTTTTGCTATTTCTCTGATGGGTTTGTTTTGATGTCTCAGCCTAATGATGGCTTGCTTCACTGACAGTGACAGCTCCTTGGATCTCATATTGAGAGTTAACAGCAACAGATTCCAAATGCAAATGTCACTCCTGGAATCAACTCCAGAACTTTTACCTGCTTCATTGAACATGAAATAATGAGGGAATAGCCCAAACCTGTCCATGAAATAGCTTTTCACTCAATTATCCCGATTACTTTTGGTCCCCTAAAACGTGGGAGGCACATATAGAAAGTGTTTTAATTCCTACACCGTTCACTTAATTTGGATGTAAATACCCTCAAATTTAAACTGAAAGCGTGCAGTTAAAGCACATCTTGTCCGTTTCATTTCAAATCCATTGTAGTGGTGTATAAAGCCAAAAAGAAGAAATTGTGTTGATTGATTGTACCAACATTTATGGACCTGACTGTACAGTATAATATCAATATCAATATATTGCCCAGCCGTACTCAAGCATAAACAACCTCTCTGCCTCATTTAACTTTTTTTAAAGGTCCCATATTATGCAAAATCAACTTTTTAATCATTTAAATCCTTATATTTGGGACTTTTGAGGCCCTATCAGTCGGCAAAGTGTGAACAAAGATCTCTCACTCGTGTTTTTGTGGTCCTCCTCAGTCTAAGTACAGGAGATAAAACACGCAATGTTGACTTCTGCGCTCCTTGGGACGTCACGAGACGCTGAATTCCTGGAGTTGTTGTCTCGCGGAGCTCCGCTTTGTCCATAAAACACGCGAGAGTGCTGACGAGGGCAACGGTATTCCGAAAACCGGAAGTTTTGTCTCCACAGTGCAGCAGATAGTTCTACACAAACTTCCAGCCTCAGAGGATTTATCTGCCCAGTGGATACATGTTCATTAGGACACCAGGGAACTTGGTTCACTTGGAGAAATAGGATATGGGACCTTTAAGGATATAAATAATGTTTCTCCTCACTCTGATGAAGGCAGTTTATAAAAACCAACGCTATGTGTTTCATCAAAACTTAATTCCCTAAAAAAGGATTTGTGACAGATAGTTGTTGATAGTGTTGTTTTCTGTGTTCTATTCATTTGTGACACTATCCTGCTTGAATCATTTCTTAATGAAACATGAAAGGGTTCTTTTTTTTCTATCGTTGCTTCTGGGACTATTTGGTTTTTGTAGCCTTGTTGTGTGATCTGTAGATTTCTGGTGTGTTTGTTCACGTGGGGGAACTGTGGTAATGTTATATCGGTCTCATTTTCAGTCTTTGGCAGGATGCACTGCTGCACTTGAAGGTACAATATAACGTTAAAAGCTTGCAGGATGCACTAACTGCCGTTTACTCTGCTCCTCCAGGAGTAGCACTGCTGAGGTCTCTTTCCCGGTTCAGCCTCCCACAACTCCGACATCCCAGATCTCTCTCCTCGCATCACAACCAGGACTCTCGGAAGACTAGAAAAGCCTCCTCACTCTCCTAATGCTGCAGCTCGCCGCCGGTCGCAACCATCACCTGCAATATAAACCAGTGCATTTAGTGCATGAGAAGGACGCAACGTCGCATTAATCCAACTGAACATAGTACGATTTTAAAAGAAATGGTCCTCGATCCGCCTGCACGCCGAAATCCCTGTGTGCAGCATTGCTTTCACTGCCTTATGACTCTGAAGCATTTTTATGATTACTGAGAATAATTATTGTAGCAAGCCTTTTATTTATGAAATAAAAAGCCATCAGTCCGGAAACTTTTTAAATCGCCATCAGCTGTATATGTTAAAGAGAGCATACACTATTTAACCCTTGCTGTAGAAGTGCCAACTTCATTTGTCAGCAAGCGTCGCCTCACTTACTTGACAAGCCCATGAATCTCTGCGAGGTACGTCACTCACAGCCCACAACTGTACATATCAGAGCTTTCCTAAGAAATTTGCGACTTATCTGTCACCAGTAATTTTTTTTTTTTTTTTGTCATGTCTACTTGAATTATTTTTTCCTCCATTTTTTTAATGATCATTTCAGTATTTTATTGTTTCTCATTATCTGATTCCACCACTGAAGATCTGTTTTGGCAAATGCTAAGGACTTATTAGATTTTTTTCGATGTGCCTGCGCAGGCTGTGAATGTTTTCCAGGGTTGATGATCGGCTGCAGCACACGTCCCCCCAGGTTTGTGTGACAGGGGAAAAGGGTTTGGTCTGCCAAGCTCTGCCCAAAACCACATGCAAAGCCAAAAAGAAGATCTGTCATCTACCCGAAACCAACCTCTCCTGATCATGTCATCTGTATGCCTCCCTCGTGTTTCATTGTATCCTGAATAACTCAAGTATCGTTCATGTACAGCCATGTTTTCCTCAAAAATTAAATAAAAGTGGCAAACACATGTTTTCCTCAACTGGCTTTTTTTCTCAATTCTCAAACTAGAGAATGCACTGCTTAACCCGCAGGGTTAATGAGTATGTTTGTATATAATGCATAGGTACTTGGTTTTTGTCTCAAACTCATGAGCTTCAAGTCTGGCAGCAGCCTGACTTTACAGAGGACGTCGTTGTGTACGTCCATGTCTCTGCAGCAGCCTGAAAAGGACAAACTCAACTGAGGGGCCGCCAAAGGAAAAAAAAACAACAAAGAAATCCCATCGGTATCCAGTAATGTCCAATAAACATTTAACAAGCTTATTAGCTCCTGTATTAAAACTATCAACTGTAATTCATTGCAGGCCACCAGAAATGTTTCTGCAGGTCGCACTTTGAGAAACAATGACCTAAACAAATGTGAACAGTGTCCTTTCTGGAACGTGAGGGCCATCACCATAGTTCTCTGATGTGTGCTACTGTAAGACTCTGTAATGTAACCTTTAGATGTCACACAATTTTACATATTGGACTTTTTAATACCATAACCATCCATATTTTATTGAGATAACCTTGTTGACAGCAGCACTGAAAAATTGTCTGATATGGAACCAGTGTCGAAACTAATAACATAGGTTTTGTCATAAGATTTGATGCCTGATGTCCTAAAATGACTTGTGTAATATTTATTTTACCTCATGATTAATGAGACCAGACAGATTTCATAGCCTCAGAAACTAACTTACTCCAAAAAAACAAAGAGTGAGTATTGAAAATTATATACAGTGCAATAAATGTGTTTATTTCAATTTGTTGAGTCTGAAAACAGCTTTAGTTCAAGAATTACTCAACATAACCAACACTTCATTGATTGGGTGATAAAGAAGCATTATTTTAACTCGGTTAAATGTTGAACATGATGAGGCCTGAGAAGCCCCGCCCACCCATGTCCCCGCCCCCTGCTGGATGTGGACCAGACTGCGCGTGCTCGTTTCCCGCAGAGAAAAACAAAAGGTGAGAGCTCCCACTCAGCTTTGTTTTATGTTGCTGTTGGATTAATGGAGAGATCAGCCCTTACATTTTTGGCCTATATTTGACTTTATTTTTGACATGGTGTAATACAGCATAAATTCAATACAGGTGTTAGAATTGCAACTTAAACAACGTACTAAAATTATAAAAGTGCTAGTTTCAATAACGCATGCATTACAGACAGAATTGGCTGGGTTTACCTAGTCAATATAATTAAAAAAAAAAAATAGTCAGTAGCACATCATGCACAATTTTGCTCTTGTGATAAAGTGAATCGCGATTTCAGTAGTTCCCCATTCAGAAGGTGAAATGCTTGTACCTCCGCTGCAGCCGTTGTCTCGTCTATAGACGATCTTTGTAGAGCAGTACCGTCTCCCGTGCTGTAGGTGGCAGCAGGGCAATGCTGCGCTTCCTGTGCAACCAAACAGTAACAACAAGAGGAGGAAGAGGAAAAACGACAGCTCAAGGATCGTCGTCGACTGCCTTGCGTGACAACACTGGAATCGCACTCAGGCTTCGGGTATTTACATTTTTCTAATGTTTTCTCTCGTTTGTCGCTGAGAGCGACGCGGAAAACACCGCGCTGCGCCGCGTTGGCTCTCCCGCCCGCCTGTTGTTCGCCGCTGACGCGCTCTTCTTTCCGCTGTTGGAGAGCTGCCGTGAACGCACCAGGAACATGCCAATGGAGGCTCGCTGAGCAAAATGGCTGGGCGCAGTGAAATGTGAAATATTCCTGCTCAGGTTGATCCTCCGCACACGCAACGCGACTGTCACGCGAACACGGCGGTGAAAACGTTTCGTGCAACTTAAGGAAAGTGCGTGTGTTGTTTCCTGCCGCTCGTTAGTGCATTTTATTGACATTGCCGCGGCTTTCGTCGCTCTCGGGCCTCTCGTGTGTGTGTGTTTTTTTCAGTGTTTTTCTGCGTGGTTGAACTAAGTTACTGTTGCTTACTCTCTGCATTTCTGTTCCATACAACGTAAAATGTTAAATCGGTTACAGGTTAATGGGTTGGCGGTTGAGTCCAACTGCAATTAACAGTCATAAAGTTGCATTACTGCCATTTGTTAATTTAATAATCCGCGACGAGCCTTACTATTCCTTGGCAGTTGGCACACCTAGTGTGTTGCAGGTTTTGTATAACTACTTGTCAAAGTGTGGTGCATCCTCAGTCTGCATATAATGTCACAGAGACATGAAAATAAAGCTCCTCCTCCCTATGATGCACTGCTCTACATCTACATTTGTCACTCTAGGAATCAGTGTTTAACTGTTTTACTGTTTCTCCTTTGCAGGATCCTCCTTATTGACCTGCAACATGTCCGACTTACTGAGATATATCGACTACGACCACAAAGCTACCTTCCTGAAAATGCTCAACCAGCAGAGGATGGAGGGTGAGCACTGTGACGTGGTGGTGGTGGTGGAGAACATCGAGTTCCGGGCTCACCGCTGTGTCCTCGCAGCCTGCAGCAACTACTTCAAAAAGCTCTTCAAGAAACAGAGCGATGAGGATAACTCCATCGTGGAGCTGGACTTCATCCGCTCCGACATCTTTGAGGAGGTGCTCAACTACATGTACACCGCCAGGCTCGCTGTGAGGAAGAAGGACATCAATATGATGATGTCCTCTGGCCAAATCCTTGGCATTAACTTCCTGGACAACCTGTGCACACAGAAACGCGAACTAACCAACATGAAGACCCGGGAGAACCAGGCTCCGGGTGACCACGTGATGAGAGCTCAGGACGCCATCCTGAAGGAGCTGGCCATGGAGGAGGTGAGGAAGAACAGCTTCTATGACCAGGGCATGGACAGCATGGGCCCAGGTGCCTCACATGTGACACAGCCGCATAACTACAACACCAACATGACAAAAGATCCTCACAGCCACAACTGGGGCTCCTCCTCCTCCAGCGACATGAAGCTGGAGTATCTCCTCTATGGCCACCGCGACCACGGCTCCTGCCAGAGCACGGGCACTAAGCCCTTGGACCACAACGCCAAAAAGGAGCGTCTCCTCACTGCCAACCGCCCTTATGCCTGTGAGCACTGCCCCAAAGCCTTCACCACCTCTGCACACCTCAAAGAGCACCTGAAGATCCACTCAGGCTTCAAGCCTCACCGCTGCGTTGTCTGCGGCAAGGCCTTCATCAGGGGCCCCGACCTGAAGAGGCACGAGAGGGTCCACAGCAACGAGCGGCCCTTTGCGTGCCAGATCTGCGAAAAGGCCTTCAAGCACAAGTCCCACCTGAAAGACCACGAGCGGCAGCACCGAGGCGAACGGCCGTTCAACTGCGGCTCCTGCGACAAAGCCTTCATCAAGGCTTCGGACCTGAAGCGCCACTGGAACACCATGCACAGTGGAAACCCCCGCAGACAGATGTCACTGTCCCCCGCTGCCTCCTCCCACCACAGCCAGGTCGAGGCACCTGAGCAGAGAGACTGGAAAATGGAGACCGGGCCACATTCGCATAACTCTGGGGACTGTTGAGCCTGTGAATGCACCACACACACACACACACACACACACACACACACACACACACACACATTACCTACATTGACATGCAAGACACACACGACATGTAAACACAATTAATTCATCCACAACTCTGTGATCACATGGACAAGCATCAGAGTGAGTAACTAAGAAATCATAGCATGTTCATAAGACTGTGGGGGCTGTATTATTATTATTATTATTATTATTATTATTATTATTACTATTCTTAAAAAAAATGAAACTATGTCAAAACAATGTTTTTCTTTCCACCTGTAAAATCATGTAAATGTTTAGTTCACTATACAATAGCTCTATTTTTCACAAAGCATCATTGCTATGTAGGGCGGGGGGGTGGATTGTCATCGTCAAATAACATTATTCTCTTTTTACTTTTTATGGGGGATATGTAACATTTAAATGTTTGTTTAACCTTGACTGGATTTTACAAAGGTAAAAAGAGAGTGGGGGGGGGGGGTTAAAAAAAAAAAAACAGTTTTGTTTTCTGCATAACATTTGTTGATCGAGTATATTCATGTGGATGTTTTTAAATGGCCGTGTTTAGTTGTACCGACTGATATTTACAGTTTAAGAGTAAAGAGTCACTTTTTTTGTTTTTTTCTTTGGTTTCCGCATTTGACACCAGATGATACCAAAGTCTTGGGTCTTCGACGGACCGTCAGTGGAGACTTTCCGGCCCAAGCAACCGGGCCAACTTAGATTTACTGTTATACAGTATAACTGTCATCCAAGCTATCAACAGTTCAATGATAGATGTCTGTATATACTGTAGCGTAGTTTGTTGCACAGTTAGTCACAATAATGAATTATGCACATATAACGTTGTCCTACTCCTACACTTTGACAATAAACACCAGTTGCTGTGTTTTACTGGGTTTTCAACGTTTTTTTTTTTTTTTTTAAAGCCGTCATCAAATGCATGGATTCAAATCTTAAAAATATCTCTATAACCAAGCAATACAGCACAATTCTACATATCTATCTATTAGGGAATATAATCCACAGATTAATCATTTATGAAAATAATTGTTAGTAAGTCTGTGTGTTTAGCGCAGTTTGCAAACACACTGAAATGACCAGGTATAACTTCTTTGAATGTTCTGCCGCCAATGTCGTTGTGGTTTTTATTTCATTGGTATTTTGATTTGCGATAAAACTTTTAAGTTTTTAGTGTCACTTCAATATCTACCACTGGAAATAATATCAAAATATAGTGTTAAACACTAAGACAATGATTAGGAGTTAAAAATCTGAGTTTCTAAAATGTAGAAATGACATTTTTTTATTGCAGTTTGAAATTGTGATTTCAGTTGGAATACAGTTCATTTTCAGTCCTATTTACTTTTAAACCCTCATTTAACTCGTTCATCGGGGAAAAAATCTTTAAGTTTTTAATTATCTGACAGTTGTTGGAATCATTTTGAATATCACCATATGACTACTATTAACTATAGAAAAGTGTAAAATGTAATGCAACTATAAACAACTGTTTAATGTCTTTGTAGACTAGCAGTTTAGTTTGAGCTTAAGAAAATGTAGGTAAACATGAACTGGCTGCACCAGTGTTGAAAATAGGCTGTCAACAGTGTGAAGGTCAGAGGTCAAACACAGATGTCTGATGTCTGATGTATCTGCTACAAACAGCACCTGATGAATATTTGCAAATGTCAAAGAATACATGAGTGCATGTATGACAACAAAGATGTAGCCATGGCAACGATAGAGTAAGGGCTGTTGATAACTATGAACTATTTGCTTACTTAAAGGAAAAAGAAAGAAAAATGACAACGCCCACCTCACAGGTATTGTTTTATTCACAAACCAAAAAAGATTTCAAAAAAGAATTATTTCATATAAACCATCTAAATAAAAAATATTCACATTTAGGATAAGAAGGTTTTTTCATAAAAAAATTCTAACTGATGAATGTACCATCGAAATGATCATTAATTAATATTATCATTAATTAATAGCAGTCAAAGTCCATATTGAGCTTTTTAATTATCAAAGATAACAGTAAAAACATGAATTGATGTTTAAAATATTGTTCACGAGTCATTTTCATGTTTCCCAGTAGATTATATTAGATTACATAGAACGATAGATCCACTTTATTGATCCCAAAATTGAGAAATGACGAGCGTCACAGCAGCACTTTACAAGAAATATAAAAAAAATCAGATGTTTAAAGACGGCTATTTAAGGAGGTTATTCACTGGCCTGTTAACATTTGCATCTCTGATGACAACAGTCGCTGAGACGACAAGAAAAGGACAAGAAGGTTCAGTTGGACTTGTGAGAATTGATGAGATCGAAGTTGAGGCTTTTTCCCTGCAGCCACAGACGCAGCAGGAACCCTGATGACCACTGCTCAGGTCTGTTTCAGCTCTGAATCTCTGTCTTCTTCCTTATAATTCTCAGGAAACCTCTCACTCTGACATGGAGAACCTAACCTCTCTGTGACCTTGGAGTTTCACGGGATGAAACGTTTGTGTGTGCTCCCTCCTCGAGCTCTTCTTCTCCTCCCATACTCTGCATGCAACACTAGATGGTGCCCTGTTCATAGTGATAGTGACCTGTTGCTACCCAGTTGTGACCTGTGTTGACTGTGACAGTGGTAGCAGCAGCAGAAACAGCAGCACAGGAGTGAATGTGGTTTATTCGTGGAAACACAGCTCACTGACAAACACATTATGGCAGCAGAGGCAGCTGTGTTAAATATATGCACGCTCACACCTCACTGTTTTACATATCCTCACGCCTGTGACTGCAGTGCTTCGAGAAAAGCCAGTGTTGAAGTGTGCTCTCTGTGCATTGACGCATGTATGAGGAGGATGATGATGTGCACAATCAATCACATTGATCAATTCTCAGTGGTCAGCAGGGGGCAGAGCTGGATCTCCTGTAATTTGAGGTGAATTTTTTTAAGTGGAAAAGTGATATCAGCGTCTAAGGAAAAAGGCCAGACTGCTCTCTCTGATGTCATCAGATCTGTTTTCTACATTTCCTGGCCCTACTATTCTAGTGTGTGTGTGTGTGTGTGTGTGTGTGTGTGTGTGTGTGTGCGTGTGTGGACAAAAATCAAGTCCCCATATTATAAATGAGTACATTTGAAGGTGAATGTTTTAAGATTAGGCTGAGGCTATGGTTAGGTTATGGATTAGGATTAGACCAGTAATAATTATGGTTCAGTTTAGAGTAAGTCTCCAGGAAATGAATGTAAGTCAATGTGATGTCCTCTGAAGTGATGGAAACCAGTGTGTGCGTGTGTGCGCGCACATGCGCTTTTGTATCATGACTGTGTTTTTGTGTGCATGTGTCTATGTGAGAGCCAAAAACGTCTAAAACATAGGGAGTGAGGACATTTTGGTCTGGTCCTCTTTTTGGGGGGTTAAGAACCGGTTTTTGGGGTTAGACTTAGAATTGGGTTTAGGTTAAGGGTTTGGGTTTTAGTTGTGATGGTTAAGTCTAAGGTAAAGGGCATTATGTCTGAGATTGTGTGACATATTTAGGATCCTGTCAGGACCAGTCGTCCTCATTAGGCCCAGGCGTTTGGGCCCAACCTCATTTCTGAGACGCTGGATAAAGAGAGCATTACAATCAGAAGTGTGTTAGGGTTAAGTTTTGGGTTAGTCATTAACTGGTAATGGCTAAGGTTAGTTTGTGCGTGTGTGTGCCTTTGTGTCGTGACTGTCTGTGTGTGTCTGTGTGTGTTTGTGGAGAGGGTTTGGAATACAATTTGTGCGTGCGTGCGTTTGTGTGCCGTGGGATTTGAGTGACGAGGGCTTATTGTGTGCGTGTATGATCGTGTGTGTGTGTGGGTGTGTACTCGAGCATGTGTCTAAACCCATCTATATGTGTGTGCACGCATGTGTGCGTGTGCATGCATGTGTAATGACTGGGGGGGAGGGGCGGCGGTGGAGAACAAGAAGAGTGTGCGTGCAGTGGAGAGGCTCGATATGTTTGTTTGGCTATAAACACTATAAGCATCTATTATGAGTTCTATGTGTGCTCATGCATGTGTGTGTGTGCGTGTGTGTGTGTGAGTGAGAGAGAGAAAGTGTGGGTGTGTGAGTGACAGGCAGTGAGTGGAAGTGAATGTGTATCCACGCGTGTACCTCTCTGCGTGTGGGTCGTGCATCCCTGTCGAGAGAGGATGTGTGTGTGTGTGTGGGGGTGTGTGTGTGTGTGTGTGTCAGTCCTTATTTGTTGTTATGTATGCATGAGTTTGGAAGCATACATGTGCATATTTGCATGCACACGTCCTCACTATTTAGCGAAATGTTCGTGTCAGCAGACTGAATTCTATAATCCAGGTAGTCACATCACCAGTGTGCGTGTGTGTATTACTGTATTTACCTATTTTTGGACTGTTTCTGGTACACACACTGACCCCGGAAACTGATTAAGTTTAGGGAATTGTGATCAGGTTAAGGTTAGGGTTAGGGATGAGCTGGTTATGGTTCAGGTTAGTGATCGCTGTATAAATGAATAGAAGTCAGTGCAGTGTCCTATGAAGTACAGCTTCACCCTGTGTGTGTGAGAGAGAGTATACTCTGTGTGTGTGTGCGTGTACATATATAAATGTGTGCGTGTGTGTGTGTGTGTGTGTGCACAGTGAACACCCGGTTTCCATTAGCCTGGCCGGTGCGGTTCCCTCAGCCAGACCACAAACCTCCTGTCTCTACTCTGGCTCCACCCAGCGCAGCCACAGGCTTCCCAGAAAAGAACAGTGTCTAATTAAAAAACTTTAATTACATTCATCTCATCTCTGTCTCTCTCTTTCTCCTCGGCACACAGTTGGGGAGAATAAAATAACTGTATACAAACAGTTCCATGTGATAAATGGCCATGAAAGGCAGAGCCAGCAGTTTGTTTTGTTTTTTTACCCCTGAGCGGAATGGCTTTTAATCAGAGTTGTTGACATTCACGAGCCATAGTCTCCTGTGATGTTGTCTTCCACTTGAGCACCATCTGGAACGTCTTCAACTCTTAAGGACTTGATGATCATTGTGCTTCGCTGTCGACCCCCTGACTGTTTATGTCCTTGTTCTGATCTCCGAGCGTCTTAGAAACAAAGATCATGCACATGTGTATGGATGGATTATTAGACAACAGGCCCTCCAGGCTCAGACATGTTCACCTCAGCCCTGTCACAATACCATTTCACCCAACAACACATTTCATTTGTCTCTTGGTTTAGTAAGTGTTTTTTTTTTTTTGCCCTTTGAGTAATTTCTGCATCTTTTTTCGTGGTGTTTTTGCATCGTCACTGTTCTGAGATTTGCAGCCGCTTTGTGTTTTCTTTGTTTTTGATTGTTTCTCATTCTTTCATATCTCTGTTGGTTGTGTGTCAATTTATAGTCTTTCTTTTTTCTCATTGTTGCATGTTTGTGCTGCTTTGTAGTGGTTAAGCATCTGTTTGAGGCCCCTCTCTGTCTTTTTATATTCATCCTGTGCCTTGTTTTTGTGTTGTGTTGTCTATTGCATTGCTTGTTTGTTATCGTCTTGCATCACAGAGGTCATTTGTCTCTGTGATACTTATGTTGTTGTAGTTTTCCAGGCTCCCTTTTAGTCGTTTTGTGGTGGAGTTTTGCATCTCTGAGGTCATTGAGTTATGTTTTTTTGTATGTCTGTGCTGCTTAATGGGTCTGTGTTCATTTGTTATTGTTCTGCATTTCATTTTGTAGCTGTCCCATGTGTTTTGTGTCTCATTGCAGATGTGTGTTTTTTTTGTTGTATTGTGTCTCTCTGTAGATATTTTTGTCTCTGTGAATCAGAATCAGTGTCACTTCTAAGCACACATTTAGCATACGTGGAAATGAAATGCGGTGCCTTTGCGAATTCCACATGAAGAACACATTGTAGTTCTGTGGTCTTTTAGTAGTTGTTGGTTGTCTTGTTATGGTTGTTTAGTGTCTCTTTGTAGATGTTTTTGTCTGTTGATGTCCTTCGTCTTTTTGCTGATGTGTCCACAGTATTTGTAGATGTTCTTTGCAGAGATTTCCACGTCTTTTTTGCAAGTCTCAAGTCTGAGCTCAACTCCAAGTCAAGTCTCAAGTCGCTTGTAACAAGTTCTTTGTGTAGATGTTCTCTGTCTCTGTAGATGTTATTGTCTGTTTGGTGGTGTGCAAGTTCAGTTCACGCACTGAGGTTCTTTAAGGAATGTCCCCAGGGAATTTCTCTAATCACCTTGAACACAGGAGCTTCTATCCCACTCACTTCCCCTGTTTTTATCAGAGCCCATAGCAGCAGGTGTATTAACTGTGACCTGGTGCGTCTACACACAAGGCCCGTCTTTGTTGAAGTGGAAGACGCTGACCTGCGGAGTCAGACTGGCCTATGTGGGTTATCGGTTCATCTCATAAGGTCTTGGAGAGCCAGATTGGATCACTGCGATCTGCCCGCAGGAGTCACTATTCAAGGCTGGACCAGATGTTCCAGCTGAGAGATTACCATCATATCACTCCTCAGTGGGGAGTCCAGGCCCGTTTACCATTCTGGTGCTCGACTCCTCTTATCTGGCCATCTTTCCCACCTGTCCTATATCCTCCTTTCCTTTCTTATCATCTGCCCTTAGTTTTGTCTCTAAACCATCCTCACTTTTAACTTCTTCCTCTCTCCTCAGTCTTTTCTAACCCTAACATTTCATCTGCTCCTCTTCCTTCTCATGCATTATCCTCCTCCACCTTCCACTATACTTTCCTTTGTTTTCATTTTCTGTCCCAATATTTTCCTCTTGTTTTCTCCACACTCCTTTCCTTTCCTCAATCTTCTCTTATATTTCTGTATTCTTCACTGTCTCCTCACCACCTTCTCTAATTTTGTCTCCTCTCCTCATTTCTCTATTTTGTAATACCCCATATTTACATTCCTAACATTTCATTTTATTACAGACCTTTTCCGTTCCTTTCCTTCCAAATGACCATTACAGTAACTTTGTCAATTAGTAAAGCAAAACAGTTTGAGATCCTGGCTGTCAAAGTGGGTGTGTCAAAGCACTTTCACATCACAGTAGTGCAGGCTTGGGGAGTAACGGACTACGTGTAACGGCGTTACGTAATTAGGGTACAGAAAAACAGTAACTGTATTCCGTTACAGTTACAGAAAAAAAGACGTAATCAGAAAAAAAATGCTTTCACTGCGTGGCAATTTCGCCATTAGCTTATTTCTAAACAAGTGTAATCCCGACTTCTTGACAGGTAGCGCCAGGAGCGTGGGTTTTGCGGGTTACAAGGGGAAATATAATTCTTCAAATGAAGAGACACCGTTTCAGCGAGACTTTATTTCCCTTAATCACAGGTAACAGAGCAACCAACTAACGCGGAGCCGAACTCTCTTTTCGGTCCGTCCTTTTCCTGGTTCCCCACCACAACAAGGGGACGCGGAACCAACATTATGTTCCGCTAAGAAAACAAAAGACTAAAGTGACAATAAAACATTATAGACAAAATAACATAATTAATAAAGTTAACAATACAACTTAAACACATAATAAAACAATAACATGTAATGTAAAAATAATATTAATGGTGACAACATACATTCCATACTTAAAATAATAAACACATAACAACTACCCGGTTACACAAGTAAGGGGGAACAACATCACTGTACAGTGCAAGCTATGCCTCCCAGCTGTGAACACACTGTCATTGTCAAAGGACTCCACATCGAATTTAAAGAAACATTTAACGGTAAGCGAAACTTTAGCTAGCTACACAGAAGTTCTGTTAGCTAAAGTTAACATTAGTTAGCCTGCTAACCAGGCTCGGGCTGTCATTGTTATTGTTAGTACTACTGCTACTGCTACTGCTGCTACTATTTTGGGTCTGTGGGTGGTGCTGCTGGTGACCGGGATGGTACGTGTTTTTTGGTAGTTTTGAAGTTCGAGCCTGACGTTCAAATGTGAATACCGTAACATCATTTAGCTAAATGATCACAGAAGTTTTTATTTATTTATTATTTCTGATGTGATTTAACATGCTGTAGTGCGAAGGCTCGTTTTGTTTCGCTCTTGTTTTCCCTGTTAAAAGTACATTGTTAATACAAACTCAACACTTACTGTGGTCTGTCTCATATAAAAAGTCATCTAGCATAAATAGCTCAATAGGCTTTTATTGTGAAACATTTGCACGGACTTCATCGTGGAAAACTCGTTGACTTGCGAGGGCCCCATAGGCACTTTAAATGTAGCTACTGCCACCTTGTGGGGGGCTTGTACGTTACAAAATTGCCTGAAACACCTGCAGTGACTGAAATGGGTCACTAACACTTTAGAGCACAACAAGGTATTAAAATAGCATGATTATATTAGGAACATGTAGGGGTAGTTTTGGGGAACATATAAGTGACACACATCCTATAGGTGGGGGTGTTTTACAACTGCTATAACTAGAAATAGTAGTTACAATAACACTAATAATAATTGTTAACCATTGTTATTTTTGAATACAGCTGAACTGTTAATAGTCAATAGGTTAGATAGTTTCAGTTGGATATTTCTTCTTTCGTTGTCTTTATTTGCATTTGTATTGCGGTAATCCAAAAGTAACTTAAAGTAATCAAGTTACATTACTATAATATTGTGGTACTTAGAATACGTTACTGACTACATTTTTTAACAGGTAATTAGTAACTGTATCGGACTACATTTTTAAAGTAACCCTCCCAACCCTGTAGTAGTGGGCTGTTATAGACACCATCTGCTACAGAGGATGCCTTTAAATCCATCGCAGATATTTTACATAACCTAAATGACTCCAAATTCATCCTGATGGGGGATTTCAATTGAGATTGGCTGTCATGTAGCTCAGATTGTTTAAAAGATATTTGCAATTCCCTAAATGTTGGGCAACTTATCAACTCACCTGCAAGACTAAATCCTAAAACACAAGATAAATCTACCCTGCTTGACCTTATTCTAACGAACGGTTACGGAGCTCCAATTTACTGGGTTTTAACAGATCTTGGGACAAAGATATGTTGCTATGATGCACCTTGGACATGGATGGAACTGCATTCAAAAAGAGCTCAAATTTGTTTCAATCGTATCTCAACAAATGTACAATTGAAGAAATAATTTAAAGCATGTGGTGACAGAGGCCTGCAAGTCTTTTTCTTTAAAGAGCACTGAACATGTTTAAAATGTATTCTATGTTGTATTGACCTTTGATCTTATTGATCTTGGATTGGGACTTTTAATCTCAATGTAACTTTCTGGTAAAATAAAGGTAGAATGAAATAAGTAAATAAAACAAAATCAACCCTATTTTTCCACCTCATCTCACCTCCTCACTCCATCCCCTCTCCTCTTTTCTCATTATTTTATTTTTTTATTTTTTTAAATATCCTCCCCTTGGCTCTGCCCTCTCCTCCTCACCCCAGAGATAACAGTGAAGGCTGTCTTTGGTCAAACACAGTGGATGCTGTTTTCCTCCTCTGCTCTTATCAGTCTTGTCCAGGGAGGTCTCTCCCTCTCTAATGAAATTCCCCTGCTGATCACAGTGACAGATCTAAAGGCAGTGTTGTGTGGTTTTTCACACACACACACACACACACACGCACGCACGCACGCACACTGCTTAAAAAAGAGACCTGTTATCCTTAATCTGGAATGTGTTACTTCAAATGTAAACATGTGGCAGATTAAAATACATGTGAGGTCATGTCCTCATGTATGTTTGTGCTGGAAAGATATCTCTCACACCTCGGTGATTTGAATGTTATTTTATGAATCACAGAACAATGAAGAGCTTGATTACCTATTTGCTATTTTCTAATCAGAATAAGAGCTGATAGTATTGAGACTTTCTGGACATTATGATTGTTTAATTTATGTCAGAATGTTCCAGTAATGGAGGATGGATGAAAAAAAAACAACTCATGAGACAGGTGCATAGGATCCAAACGTCATGATTTATTTGCGATATTTTGCCTGATGAAGGTGTATATATTTGTTTTGTTGATGTATAGATGGATTATGAATTCATTTCACCATCTCTAAATCTAAACTAAACTAAACTAAATCGTGCTGTCATCATGTATTTGCATTTGTACAAACCTGTAGTAGAAAATTAGATAATCATGTCATCATTAATGCTGTTAAATACGGTGGCTGACGGGGGCAAATGCACTGCAATAACCCAAAACACATGCAGGAGGAGAAATAAGCTGCACATTCACAAATGCTGCCGTGTTTCAAAAACACAAACAACAACAAAAACACATGCATCAACAGAAACACGCTGCAAAAACCAAACGATGCAAAACCGAAAACACACACAAACCCAAAAACACAAGCAGAGATGAAAATACCAGCATATTCTAAAACGGAAGTGGGTCAGTGGGAGGGCTCGTTGTTGTGCACACTACGACCAGCTGTTACCATACTCTGGGACTACTTTATTCTTACTTTATTAAAAGAGCTTTTATTAAGAGGTTATCTGACTGCGGTCAAGCGATCCAACTCGATTCTCTGTGCTATCTAACGCTGAATTTTAAACCTGAATTACAAAGGGATTTACGGTAGTTGGTCAGATCACCGTATTTGTGAACAAGCAGCTATGTTTCAGAGACCTAATAATCAGACATACGCATGTGTACTGTATACATTGGTATCTGACAGTGTACTGGAAATCAGTTGTACTGTACAATGTTTGAAAATAATTCTAATTAAAAGTCCAGATTTGCTCCAGATGTAAACTTTAGTGCTGTTTAAAGATCCAGATGCTGCAGCAACCCCAGCAACCCACTTCCTGTGCCCCAACCAATGATGCAAGAATGAACAAGGCTTAAATTAAACTCAAACTTTCACTTTAAATCGCTCCCGGAATATTGTTTCTCTTTTAAAGAACAACTTACTATGAAATGTATTACAAGAGAAACTGAAAAATGGTGAATCTCCAGCGAAGCATTTAAAGCGACATAGGATAGGATTTGAGTGATTGGCCCTGCGATCTCAGTGCACCCTGTCATAAGCGATTGTGTAGACAACCTTGATTTATTTGCATGACATAGGAAATTATACAAAGAACATTTTACTTTAAAAGCTTCTGGGAAAAGTCATCTCCATTCTCAGTGTTGTAATCATTACCAGACTAAGCTGAGGGTAAAGATGGCCCATTTTCATGTCATTCCACCTACTAACTCATGATCGCTTCTATAATATGTTCCTGTGCAGTTGTTGAAATTTCTTGAAATTTAAATGTGTCTCTCAGCGTCACAGTCGGGGCTCAGGAACCGAGAGCCTCTGTCTTTGCTCATCAAATATCAATTATCTGCAGTTATTATCTTAGGTTGCATCTCCAGGCAGGCTTTTAATTTTGATGTTTAGTCTTAGGACGTACCCACTGAGAGAAACCCAACTATTAAAGGTATCGCATCAGTCGTTTTTTTGTCTTGAGTCTTGTATGTGTCTGTGTCTGGATGGAGGGGAACTTTGTCTGGTTTCACTGGAGGGGGGCCTCTGTTTTCTCCTGCCAGAAACTCAGACCACAGGACCACCACTGGGCGATGCACAGGGTCAAGGACAGGGGGAGTCCTCGAAAATATTGACTCATTGCGAGACACAGGAAACTTGAGTGGAATTCGATGTGTGTTACCTGGCTTTGGCTCTGTTTGTTTTGCATAGAACTTTAACTTTCAACAGAATAAATAAATAAATAAAAAATAGCCTTGAACAATAATGAGCAAATGAGACATGTTCAGATATGAACTCTTGTTCAGAAAATTGGGTTATGCACAGTTCATGGAATTTAACTTCAGCAGAGATGCCATGCCACTAATGCCATGTTTCCAATCTCATTGTTTTCCAGGTAGTGGCTTCCAGTCCAGTGACTAATTGAGTAGAACAAAGCAGTTAGCAGTTGTTTTGATCACATACTGACTGAGAAATCATCCATTTGAAATCATGCATTTATCTGCAACAAGCTCGAGTTGTTTTGAGCTTTTTAAAAGGGGACTCACATTTACACATCACTTTAATGATTAATCGTGGATAGAGTTGATGCTTGTGCTCAAGGTAGCTGTGGAGCTCCTGACATCATGTGACTCAGTTTGCTCACAGCACCATGTTGGCTGGCAAAGCCACTGAAAAATTTATCCGCACCAGTGCCGGTGTCTTTCAAAGTTCACTCTGCACTTTAAATCCACAGAGATCAAGCAACATATCGCATAAACTGACAGACTGAATACACCGGATCCTTACAATACCCTCACTTTTGGATGTATGTAAACAGCCACAGTGGATATTATCCCAGACCTGCAGCATTACATCTTCAATTATCTGCAGAAAACAGTTACACATAAACAATAAAAGCATGTAAAATACACAAGACATTTAAGCTAATTAGTGTTGGAGTCTGTAGCAAAGCTGAAGTTAAACGTTGTAGGTTACATTTTAAGTTTGCCCTTAACTGGGAAGCTTTGAATCTGGATACAAACTTCAGCCTCATGGTTAATTGACCACTTTGTAGCAAGAGTTGCTAATGTTGCTAATTTGATGGCGATGTTACGCCTGACTTTCTTCATTCTGTCCCTGTTTCTGTGATTGTATACATTGTAATGTAAAGCTTGAAAAATGTTTGTACACTGCAAAAGCAGGCTTTATGCACATGCTCAAGGTCTCCACCATTTTAGGTGTATTTCTATAGCAGCGTTACAGCAGGGAAAGGTCTGTTTCTACGTGGATAAGGCCCAAAGCAACATACCCACAATGCAGTTTTGCAACAGTTGGCGCCTCTTCTGCTCAAAGAAAATCATTGTAGGCCTCCACCACGTACATGTGAGTCCGCCTTCACTCTTGAAAGGCTCACATCAAACATGGACTTGCAATATTCCCATAGCAAAACCTTTCAAACCAAGCCTTAACAATGTATGGGCTCCAGTTAAAAAAAAAAAAAAAAAAAAAATGAAAGCACTGTTTTTACATTTGAGTGTGGGATCAAGTGAGGGTCACATAGCTCAAGTGCCTAAAATCCAACCTGCTGCCATATAACAGTTTCTAGACGGAGGGCTGGCGGCCCACGGCTGACGGCCCTCAACCCCCTCAAGCCCTGCAGTTGCTGTTTTGCCCCAAAATGGACACAGTGTGCTGGGAACAGGTGGAACATCGATGACAATGCCATGACATGAAGCCAGGGAAGGGATGTGCTCAAAAGAAGGGACTATATTTTTCTTGAGAAGCAAAGGAAGATGATCCCGACTCAACATGGGAGTGGAGCATGTGAATGTAAACAGGATATGGCACTGTCTCTAATTCTATACACACACTCACTTAGCAGATGCCTTTCCCTGCAGTGTACACACATACCTATGGCACGACCCCGTTGCCTGTGAGGCGGCCTTTCTGAAGGGTTAGAGAAACACTGATTAAATGGTTCCCTCTGTGAATAATTCACTAGCAAGATAAAGTTGATGGCGGAAGTGAGTGTTGAAAGAAAGTGGACAAACTTTGAATGTGCACTCCCTCCTCGCCCACACACACACACACACACATATGCACATACACACGCAATGTTCAACATTATAACATGTTTGATTACAAAAGGCGGAAATCAGTTAATGTGACTATTATGTAATAGAAAAATATTGAAAAGGTACAAAACTGAAAAATGTTTTCTCAATGATTTTTATTTATTATCCAAAGACCAGTAGAGGATCAGTAGACGTCATGTGTGCATAAGTCATGGCATTTAAGAGATTTCTTGAATGCATCTTGAAGCTGCTCATTATAGCTGAACATACTGTAGATCTTGCAGATGTGAAACAATTTGCCAAGGGTCCTTGAGTGCATCTTGTTAACATACTGCTTAACCTGTATTACTTTCACTTGCTCTTGCAACACTTAACAGGTAAAGTTGTGGTAAATAATATTCTTAATAAGGGCCCACGGTTGGTGTAGTGGTTAGCACTTTTGCCTTTGCAGCAAGAAGACCCGGGTTCCTGGGTTCGAGCCCTGTTTGGAACTACTTCGGAACAAGGGCCTTTCTGCAAGGAGTTCGCATGTTCTCCCCGTGTGTGCGTGGGTTTTCTCTGGCTTCCTCCCACAGTCCAAAAACCGTAGGTGTGAGTGTGAGTGAATGGTTGTTTGTCTCTATATGTGGCCCTGTGATGGACTGGCTAACTGTCCAGGGTGTACCCCACCTATCACACAATGTCAGCTGAGATAGGCACAGCACCCCCGCGACCCTCTGGTGGAGGATAAAGCGGTAGATAATGGATGGACGGATGGATATTCTTAATAAGATATTACAGCTTACTTTAAGCTTTAATTACAAGTAACAAACTAAAGCAAGAAATATCAACAGCTCGTGGTTTATGTGATCACTACTGTGTACATTAAGTTTGTTAAATATAGAAGTAAAACACACTATCACAGATCTCTATCACATAAGGTATACATTTTTTAATTTAGTTTAATCAAGTAACCATATCAACATGACAATTTCTTTCCTTGTGATCATTTCTTTGCTTTCTCTTTATGTGTCATTTGTCAGTTTTATCTAGTTTGTGGCCTGTTTTTGTTCTCATTTTAAGGAACATTACAGCCTCAAAGTGGTTGGATGTGCAAAATATTTTTCTTAAAACTTTCCTTAATCACTTTTAGAATATATTTGTTTTGTGTTTTTTACGGCTGGTTTTGCAGCGTGGCCATACTGCACTGTAAAATAAAATAGTTTTTTTGTTTGAGTTAAAACTGAGGTCAAGACATTAGACTGAAAGCTAAAATCAGATGTTTTGGAGGAAATATCAGCCCTCACAACCCCAACATGACAGTCCATCTCTTTCTGTGGCTTTGTCAACAGCATAGCTTCTCAGAACAAACACTGTGTGGTAATCATTTGAACAGTCACTGATGGCTGCCTCACTGGGTGATGCGGCAGCCATCAGAACAAAGACTTCTGCAGGTCAGAAGCCGTGGAGCTGTGCAACAGATGCAGACGATTAACTCAGGCTACTTCAGATTAGCTGCCTTTTGAAGTTCAAGTTTCTTTTTTGTGACATTTTCTTTTGTGAGACCAGCGTTGCCTTGTAATCCGAGACAGAAGGGGAGGGTTGGGAAAGCTGGGAAGAAAAGGGAGGGAGGGCGCTGGTGTGGGTGGTCTGTCCCTCACGGTGGAATGCTGAGTTTTCTTTGAGCTTGAACAGATTGCTCTGTCGCTCTGTATCTGATTTGGCTATCTGAGCCTAAACCTTGCCACCTGCAAACGTGCCTGCTGGACCCTCAAGCTGTCCTTAAACACATCGCTGGATTAATCCGCCAATACCTCATGATTTAGTATTGGAAACATTTGAAAATTTCCCCAGAAAGGAGGCGAGTTTACATGATAAGGAATATGCCAAATTTTGCTTGGCTAGAATACAATAGCTTGTACATCCTAGCAAAATTTAGGAATGTTGTAGATAAAAATTCTGTCACATAAGAAATGCTTGATTTAAATTAATCTTCCTTTACTTGAATAATTTAGCATCAAGAATTTATACTTATACTGCACTTGCACCAACAGGTTTTTTGAAAATTAATGGAACGATTTAAAGGGAATTGAAGATTGAAGCAAGCTTGTTCTTTTTGGGGCAAAAAATGTGAAACATTTCCCAAACACGAGGGTTAATTTACTTTCTTCACAATCAATGTTTGCAGTGACATTTTACAGTCTGAGTGGTCATATACAAAAATACCATTTATATAATGGTTTAAAAGGAAATAAGAACAAGTGAGAACATTTTGAATGAAAAGTAAAGGAA
The DNA here is from genome assembly GCF_963457635.1 of Microchirus variegatus. Lineage (NCBI taxonomy): Eukaryota > Metazoa > Chordata > Actinopteri > Pleuronectiformes > Soleidae > Microchirus > Microchirus variegatus. The sequence continues at coordinate 7,735,188 of NC_139822.1, read as the reverse complement.
TTAAACTATTGGCTTTGGTCTTGGTCAGAAGAGGAAGCATATTTTAAAATAACAGCCATGATTCAATAGAAACTGTGTATAAAACCTTAAAATATCTATTTATGTGCATAGTTTGATACATTGTCACCCAACGTATGACTTATGACCCTATTCTCACAATTATATATTGCAATTTTATTATTGGGGAAAATAAATACATTTTGTTGAATAAATCATGTCAGTAAAGCAAAGTGCTTGTTGGTGGTCTTGTCTCCTGACACTTTTGTTACTGAACAGTGGAAATCGACACATGACAAACACTCCTGAAATAAAGTTTGACGACAGGTTTTACGCTGCTCCGGTTTCTGCTGCTGAATGTGTAAAACCATGCAGGAGTTTGTGTGTGTGTTCATTGGCCCGAGTGGCTTAAAAAGTGGGATGAAGAAAGGATTATCTTATATTTTACGACAATGTTTGCTGAACAGAAACTGAATATGCCACAAATAGACCAACATCACTAATATCTTTATGATGCTAATAAATAATAGATTATAAATGCCATACCATCCATCCACTCACCTTCTCATGCTTTATCCTCCACATGGTGGCAGTATATGAGTGCAATCCTTACTTAAAAAACATAAAAAATGTCACATATAATCTGCTGTTCAGTATACAGAAACAGTTGGAACTAAAAAACGTGCATTTTTGAAATTTTTAGAAAGAGTCACCGTTATTGACCCAAGGCTTTGGGACTCGTGTCTACTTTACATAAATCTGATACGGAGCCACGAAATGGAAACCAAATGTTTATGAATTCTGAATGACTTGGTCTTATCCAGGAACACGTGTCGCAGAAGTGGCTGGATTCTTTCCTTCTCTTGTGTCGTGCAGCAAACCACACACGAGAAGACAGAGAAAGTCTTTAATGTTTATCTGCCTGGTATGGGATAAGACGAGGGTTAATAATGGGTAGCACTTACAATAGGAGTACTTATATTGTTAAACATTTACTAATTTTAACGAATGTTTTTACTAACCATTCTTTAATGATATTCATTTAATGGAGTTATTAATTCATATATTATTCAAGGAACTGTAAAGCTACTATTAATGTAATTATTAACTACACTTTTAAGAGCTTTAAATAAAGGTTCATTTACACTTTACAGTCCGTACAGCAAGTGACACCCTCTGTCCTCCCAGGATGGACAGACAGTTCAGCAGATTATAGACAAAACATCATATTTACAAAGAGAGGAGAGAGAAGAAAATACAGACAGGAGTATTTTAAAAAAATTGTTAAAGCTCCCATAGACCAGAAGTTCCAATTAACGCTGTTTTTTGGTGTGTATCTGCGCCATTACCTCATTTATGAAGCCCTAAAGTTTTGTTTTATTGTAATCTCTGGCTCTACAAGCGGTCTGAAAAAGCCTGGAATTGTTACGTGAGGATCATTTCTCCTGAACAGCAGATCGTTCTGCTCCGGGCACTAGTCCGGGCACATCCGGTTGCGTACATTGAACCGCAGAAGAAGAATAACGTCCGTTGTGGAGGTGTTTCACGAGCGACAGCGTCTTCTGACTCTGGGTCTGACTCCGGTTTAAAGTCATAAAAGTGTTAAAGTTATTTTACATGACTTTTTGAAACACTACGAAAATGAAACAAAGAATATTATACAGCGACTAGACAATGCAGGAGCACATAATATGTATAACAAAGTGGATTTTGGGTTATATAAACCCATAAATACTACACAGTGTCCCTTTAAGTTTCGTTTTACTTTTTTTAAAAGATTAATTCATTTTATTTTCAATATAGAGCTATTAATTCAAGGAACATATATTTGAACAGCTCATTGCTGTACAAATAATCCCATAATTGATTTGCTACAGCTTTTTCAAGGATTTTAGAAGTTAACGGTTAGAGAAAGGATGATAATTAGCCAGAACGTCCGGTTGATGGTGGGTTTTTTAAAGTAGGTGTTTAATGATGGCACATGGCCTATGAGTAAAGTGATTTTCACGACCTGACTCCGGTCATCCCGCTGAGGCGCCGCGATGTCCACGAGGACCCGGGACTGCTGCTGCTGCTGTAACGTGGTGGTGCTTTCCTGCATCGCAGCGAAGCATGTTCTTTGTGACAAATAATCTGTTTATTGTCGGGGAAAAAACGGGGAACACAAATCAAACATAAATAGTCCACGTCACTCTGACGGCCGAGGGCCCATGTGTCATGTTTTTCTCTATCTCTGGACCCAGCCTACTGCAAGAGACCAGAACCAGGTTACAAACACATATATATATATATTTAGCTGACTGATTACTTAATTCTGTCCAACTGTCTGATCACCGGCTGCCACTCCTTCCTCTCCTCCAGCAGCCGCCGCTCTAACCACGCCCCACTGCCACATTAATCAATCAATCGAACAATTAATTAATTCATTCATTCATTCATTCTGTAAATAAATACCTGATAAAGACCTGCAGCTGTGCTTGTGAGTTCATAGATTACAGATCCCGGTCTCTCCGTCAGATTTCTGAGGCAAGTGTTTGAAATAGTTCCGATATGCTAAGATGTTTTCCACTGTCACACCTCCCTATGTTTGCAACGTGCTGCAGGGACCAGATAAAAACTGCCCTGTCAAGAAATGGAGTTGGTGAAATACAACTCATCAGCCATAAAGTGTTTGAAAGGGTGTGGTCAGGAGAGGAGGAGGGGAGGAATTAAGCAGTTTCAGGCTCTGTGGCTAATCCTCAGTGGGTTTCTAACGGCTGAGAGAGATAAACAACATGTTGGCCTGACCATTAATAATCTCAAGTTCAAGGTTTGCTGTCTTCTTATGTCAAGTCAGGCTGTGTTCAGTTTTTCACTTTAGATGGTGATGGTGAGGAAACCCATCTGGACTCACGGCTGGTGGGCAGTGTCAATTCGCTGAAGTAAAAACCACAAGCTGTTAAACTGAAATCAGATCATTTCCACCAGATGTTAAACATCATTGTCACAGACATGTTCAAAGAAAGCAAATGCCAAGGATGAAAAAGAGTTTGGACAATGAGTTTATCTGACACGCCCAATGTCTGCATCACTGTGATTGGCTGAACGTGGTTTGGCTTTATTTTCACAATAAGATATGCAACGTTTCTTCTTACAGCTACATGATGATAGATTGGGAGAGAAAATAAGATCAGGGAATGTTCAGGAATTTCCAACATTATGGTTCAGATGTCAAAAGAAATGTCTAAAACGTAGTCAGACACTTAAATAACATGTATGTTTATGGTGAAAAGTCACAACTGTTCAAACTACTAGAAAAATAATAATTTTTATGCATTTTTTTTTTTTTTGAAAGTGTGCAAAAACGGCCCTGCGATGAACTGGCGAACTGTCCAGGGTGTACCCCGCCTATCGCCCATTGTCAGCTGATATAGGCACAGCATTCCCTGCAATCCTCTGGTGGAGGATAAAGTGGTAGATAATGGATGGATGGATGGACTGCAAAAAACATGAAGTGGTACACATTATGATTTTAGCAACTTGTCTTCATCAAGTGCTCCTCTGTCCTGTGGGATGTCCTTATGGGTGATCAGACCAACGGACGAAGAAACTCAGACAAAGGAAACACAGACTATTTAAGCATGGAGGTAATAGAGAACAGGTGGAGGCAGTTGGGAGTCACAGGCAGACACACAGCGCTGACCCATGAAGGAAGTGCTCTGAAACCATTTAACATAAACATTTTAATGTATGTATATAAATTAATAAAAAATAAAATGAAAACATCCTTTAATGAAAATAAGAACCCCAAGGCTACACGAGGAAAATCTATTTATGATCACATAAAATGTCTTGATGTTGAACAAAAAAGTGACTCACCCACCCATTCAGATTTGATCACTTACAGTCAACAATGCTTTTCCAATTAGCTGTAAAGATCAGATTAAAGAAGAATCTGATTTGCCTTCAGTCAGAACATGGTGTTTGACTCCTTTCTGGTTCTGGATCTGGTGATAACGACTGATGTTGCGTTCATCTGGCGATCATTTACTTTTATTATCCACGGTTTGTACTGCTATGTTCCCGTTTGCTCTCCTGGGGTGTTCCTGTCTTTGGTATTAACAGATATCTTAAGATGGTTTGTGGCTTGTGGTGAATCCCGGGTTCTTGGAAAGTTCAGCTCGATGTTCCGACGGTGAAGTTACCTACTCGATTAAAGTCAGGGAAAGACTGTGGTCATGGTTAAAAGACGCCAACAATCACTGAAAGTAAGTCACTGTTGCCATTTTCTGCCACGTTTCAACTACATTTATCCCCCAAGTACCACAAGAGGATACAGGGTGCGATTTGTAGGGGCGGATGGGGGGTGGGGGGGGTGGGCGGGGGGGGAGGGTGCAGTACAGAAGAGGGGTGGCTGACCCTTCTCCAAACTTCAACCTCGGGCTACTGTTTGTACTCCTTAGGCAGTTTCTATCAGGAGCAATACTGTGTTAAGTGTCTCACCAGCTGAGCACATCGGCTTGTAGACTAACAGAACCAGGAACTGAATCCACAACCCTCTAATTTAAAGATGACCCGCTCTACCACTGATCCACCATCACCCACCAAACAAGGCTTGTGTTCCATGACAAACTCTTTCTGGTTCACATTCACAGTCCCTCTAGACCATGGTATCACAAGAAAGAATGGGGATTATCTTTTCAATTTACTTGGTGTTTGATGTTATGCAAGCAAGATGGACTTGAGAGCAACCAAATCTGCTTAGTTGGACACCGTGGAATCTATTCCTCGGACCAGGAAGAGCGAAATCTGACTGGCTTTAAGGCCTAATGTGCTGCAGCTGATCCCTCTAGCTTTCGCGGCCTCATTCCTTCTTTCAATCATAAGATTATAACAGATTCCTAATAGGATACAGACTGTGCATTCCCCCCAAGTACGTAAGAAGCCCGTGGGCATCCAAATCATACTGTTCACATTTAGCTTGAAACAGTATGACAAAGAATCTGTGACACACAAATATTCACATGTACACACTGTTCTCATCAGGCTGTGGCTGGGAGGAGAGGGAGGCGAGGATCTGCACATTGTGCTCACAGCTCTGTCATCCAGGAGCACAAAGGACTTGAGGAGGACAATTTTGCTCAGAAATGGGTACAGGGGAAGTTGTAACCCTGGAAAATGTTGATTTCTAAAGAGAAATAACAAGAGAGATTACAAGTCTCTGAGTCATGAAAGTGGAATTGGCAGTCGTTGGTGTTTGACCAGAGGAAGCAAATACATCATTTTTTATCACATGTATGACCTCTTGTCCTTTTTCTCCTCCTTTCTATCCCCCACCTTTCCTCTGTCCCCCGTTTTTCCTTTCACCCCAATCGGTCGAGGCAGATGGCAGATATTTCTTCTTCTGTTAAAAGGGAGTTTTTTTCTCTCCCCTGATGCCTCGTGCTTGCTCATTTTGTGAATTGTTAGGTTTCTCCGCTCTGCCTGATTTTGTCTATGTACAGTGCCTTAGGATAATGTATGTTATCACCCATCCCATCAATTCCTACTGCATTTTTGCCGACCAACCTGGCGATTCATAGACACCAAGTCACATGACACCCAGGGCTCTATAAGTATCAGTATTAATCTCCTGATGAAGCAGGAAAGCATACATTTTAACCTCCAGTCAGCGGGGGAAAATCATGGACCTTTTAAATGTTGTTGTCATACGTATAGAAAGTGCTTGGTCGGAATGAATCCCATCACATTTTATGTATGTGGTGATGCTCTGCTCCCTCTGAGCCACAGAAAGAAGCTTCGTCTAACTTTCTAATCATGCGTTGGGCAAACATTGGTGGCGCTCCACAGTGACCCCGAGAAGCCAGCATTTAAAGATGTTCTGCATCACTGGAGCAGCACTCAAAACTCTCACTTACACCACTAGGTTAGGTATCATTAGGTATCACATGTCCTCAAATATGGCGTCATAAACACGCAAGAAAAATGAGAGCAGTTTTGCATTTGGTGAAGTTGTATTACGTACAGATACAACCAGACTTGTGAGTGCTGCAAGAGTCGGACACTGCTGAGTGGTTTCATTGTTGAGGACAAGGGTCTGTGAAGGAAGGACAGGCTTCCTGTCTGTGATCTTGTTGTCGTGGCAACAGCAGGCTTCAGTCAAACAGATTACTTAAGATCTTTTGAATCTTTAAGAAGGAAACCGAAGAGGATCCTTGAATTGGCAGCACTTCTCCGCATAAAACAAGCGTCGCAGAGTTCTTTTGTCAACGACTTAACATCTGATTTGTTGCCTGCAGGAAAACTCTGCATTTTTAAAACTTTAAAACCAACACTAAACTATCATCAAGCAAAAATTGGTCACACAAATAGACCCAACTAGACATGTTGTTAAACTGACGGGCAGGAACAAAAAAAAAACGTTGTGATATTGAAATGTCGCAGGTGAAGAGATGAACTCGTTCCAGCTTTATTTAGGCAAGATGACATTTATGTATAATATCAGTATCAGTACTTTTCTTATTGCCTGACAGTAGTAAACCTACCACCTGTTTTGTCTGTCTTATATGTGCATGTACATTTAAAAGGTGAAAGATCAGATGATTTGTTTTCTTTAAAAAAAGGTTCAGACTAAGATGAAGTTGTGCCAGTGTGACAGAAAATATTACTTATCATCCTATTCTATTACTTTACCTATTGACTTAGTAAAGTAATCATATAGTTATTGTAGCTATTATAGTTATAGTTAGAACTATTGTCAAAACTACTTCTAAAAACATAATATCAATTGTAGTTAGTAAACAATAGTTAAATTCTATTGTATACCTATCTTCAGGATAGTACTCAATGATGTAAATTTGTGATTCTAATTCACCAACCTGACAAACTTTCCGAACATTAAGGCTGGCTTTACACGACAACGCTCCCGGGTGAAACCGACAAAATATTTTATCAGATGTGCCTTTCGTTTAGACGACGGCGGCGGCGGCGTTTTTGGCGGCTTAAAAACGCAAAAAAATGAACCCACCCTCCAGAGTGGAAATCTTAAAAAACGCTTCGCTGTCGCGTTCCCGTCTAAAGGGTCGAAAACGCTAAAGTGTTTTCTGAGCTGCTCACGCTGGCTATCCTCCTGTACGCTGACGTCAGATCCATGTGCACTACAGCCAAACAAACAACAAACATGTCAGATTCGATCCATCAGTCCGACATTCAAGTTGCCTTAGCTGCTCTGATACATATCCAGGAGTCATTTCAGCAATTACGCCGAGTTAATGTTTTAGTTTTTGACTGTGGGCTACTTGGTGCTACCAGAGAGAAGTAGAAGGAAGTTTCAGCGCATGCGCACACTCCTGGTGTTGTTGTATGACGGTGCTTCACAGCGCCACCTAGCCACCTGGCATGCATATTGCATCAAATTTCACACACTTTTGCGTAACCGTGTGCGTGCAGATTTCCACCCAAAGACGCTCGTCTAAACGCGAAATAAAAAGTGGGAACGCAACGCCACTTTTTGCGGTTTGTGTTCAGATCGTTGTCGTGTAAAGCCAGCCTAAAGCTATTCTAATCCCACAGCTAGTTTTAAAAAATTCCCCTGGCAGCTCGACTACAACCTGATCGCTCACATAACTGCCCTCTGCATTTGTCTTCATCTGCAGTAAACAAAATCAGCGCTGTGTAGTTTTATTTTTCACCGGGTCAGATTGCCTTCCAATCAAAATGGATAGGATCACATAGTGTGCTCACCACGTCCACAATACTTTGGTTTACTGCATAAACAGTTATCTGACATATGAGATAAACAGTTCATGCCGTGTTTAGCTCACAGAGAGATGGGGAAACATGGAGAGGAAGCAGAGGGAGGGAAAGATGGTGGAAACTACTGTCTTTCCCTCTGCTGTAATCCTTCCTTCCTCTACACACTGCAGACAGAGACAGTAAAACATTATTATTCAGAGGTGGGATTAATCCTCCTGCCTGTAGCTCTCATTTGTTTTCATGTCCTCTCTACTACATTAGAGTCCCCGCTGACAGTGACCTGAGGGGGAATTCTTAATGTGTGTCTTTGTGTTTTTGTGGTTGGAGCCAAAGACTGAGCTCCGTAGGCCTTTCCTGCCAGTGTCACATGAGGGTCATAAATCAAAACTATTATGAGGTTTGTGTAATGGTACAGTGCAAGGCGGTTGTGGAGAGTCATGGAGGGGATGTTTGATTTGGCTTGTGTGCTGTCATGCTGCTGATATTGGTGTGGTTGCTGGTGGCCAAGTGGTCAGACAGACCGTCCTTCAAACACGGGAAAAGCATTGAAAAGCTGCTCTGTCAGCAAATAACCAGACTGCTGAAGTGTCCTCAAAGGAAAAGCCAACGTCGAGGAACAGCCACCGACCGGTCATGTACAGTGGGTTTGTTGTTTGCTATAGTGCCAACAATTTGTTCTGGTCAAAAGTGAATAAGAACACGTCCTTTCCAAATATCCAGTACAGCTAATTATGGAGTTTGATATTAGAATACTGCACTATCAGTAATGTACATTTGCAACTGTAGGCGCCGTTTTGTTTATAGAAATAAAAAAAAAATTCTATGATCCGCCATGTTGGCAGGCAAAGATGCAGCAAAAAGTAACCGGATCTGTGCTGGATTCATCACTGCAAATAGAGATCGACCGCAATATCGCAAACTATCTGGTCCTTATAGTGCCTTTGTACAAGTTTGGAAACAGGTGCAGAGGACATTATTCCAGACCTGCAGTATCCTCCTGACATCTTCAACTTTTTGATTAACTTCCCTTCATCTTACTCCAGAAAGTCATTGAAGGTTTACAATAGCCTGATGGGAAACAAGGAGGTATAATAATATAATATTGTATCATATTAATCATTATTCATATTATATTTATATTGCTGTCCAGAGTAGCGCTTGGTAAATCTAATCTGAGTCTATGATTTACCAAGTTTACCATGAAATCCATTGATTGTGTTTGTTTCCATCGCTCCACCTACTCACTATGATCATGTTTCAGAGATCATCTCCACTTTATCGCTGGATCTATGGGGATCAGTAGCGCGGGAAGTGCTGATGAACCCAAGATGAACATTTTCAGGGAGACGTCTTCAGCGACTCACTCTGTAATCATCCGCCCAAGTCCCTCTCTCAAATAATACATATTGAAGACACGTCTGCAGACATTGAGAAGATAGTTCTGGAAAAGTTGTGCATCAGTGGGATATTTTCATTTCAACTCGATGACATTTTCAAGTTGTATCAGAGTACCTTGAAAAAGGAGGATCGAAATCTGCGTAAGTGTTTGTGCCCATGGAGCAGCTGCCATGCTCGGGCGTACTAAATGATTTGTAAACAGAGTAAAAGAGCAAACATTCAGATGGCATCGCGACGCATTGTATTCCGCACCAGCAGACCTAGCTCCTGTACTGGAAGATGTTGTGCGCACGATAAACTTTGTGAAGACGAGACCTGTAAAAAAGTTGCACGTTTGCATCACTGTGTGAGGAAATGGAGCAGTGGAGCATAATGTGTTATTGCACCACATGGAGGTCCGGTGGCTAGTTACAGATAAAATAAAGGGATTTCGTTGAAAGGTGCAGCTCTGGAAAGAACATGTGGAAAGTGCCAACCTTGACATCTTCCCACACACCCAGAAATGTATCAAATTCTATCGCAGACGTTGTCATGTTATTTCTTTTCACTTTCCACTGATTGCCTTGACTGGGTTCGGAACCCGTACAGTATAGTTCAACCTCAATTGGAAAAGGACATGACTTTGCAGGAGCAGGAAGAAATTAACTGAGACAAATTTGTGGTGTAAAGCTGAGCTTTGATGATCTACCTTTGAACAGTTTTTGGCTGACTGCTGCCAAGGAGTTCCCTATTCTGGCAAACAAAGCTATTCCAGCTCTGCTCCCTTTCTACACAACCTACCTACCAAGTATGACCAAAAAAAAAGGGAGAGCGATCAGCTTTGTGTTCGACTAAACAGGCACAGATTTCACACTGAGTAAGAAAATTGTAAGTAAATTGAGACTAGATGTTCATTATGTTCATTATATATACTTTTATGACATTGACATTGTTGAAAAGCTTAGAAATCACACTTTCGGAATCTGTAAAATAACTCAAAATGTTCCTCAGCACACAGCAACAGGGCCACAACAAGCACGGTGTACTAGGTGTCCATAGTTAAATAATAAAAATACACACTGAAATAGAAGGAAAAACATTTTTAAAAAAAGACTAGTTTTAAGGGGGAATAGATAGAAAGTAGTGAGAGCTGCTGCCATCACTCCGTCCACAGCTGAAAGGAACAAGTTCAGGCATGTTTTCCAAAGTCATTCTGGGTGTAATGGCTCATCTAAACATGTAATCTTAACCACCACGGAGGTTAGATGGAGTGACTGAAACACACAGACTTTAAGCATGCTCAGAGATTTTCCAATATACATTTGTTTTATTACTCCAGTTGTTTAATATAAGGGAAGAAAAGGGACATTGTGCAAAGGCCGATATCTAACCTGCTTTACACATAAATCACTGCCTAATATACTGTAGACCGACAGAGGAGGAAGACCACACAGCACAACAAATATGTCCCTCAACTGCACACAGCATCATGAGTATCATGAACTCGAAAATCAACAACATCGAACTGATAATATATTATAATATATAATAATATTTAAATTGTCCAATTTCATTATAAATATAGTTCAAACACTGGGCAATGTAATAGTAATGGAATTTATGGCACTTGGCAGCGTGGTGTTGCATTACTGCCTCTGTGGTGTCTTTTCTTTTGTTACTGTTGACAACAACATATTTTACTTCATAATGTTGCATCGTTATTACATATCAATAAGGAATCTTGACTCTCTTGAAACATCTCATATATATATATATATATATACATACATATACATATACATATACATATACATATACATATACATATATATACATAAATACTGTACATATATCATCTGGTTCCTCTTGAGCCTGCGGTCACAACATTGCAAAGTGCCACATCAAAGCTTTTTCTATCCAGCCCGCAAAGAGGAGAGGAGAGCAAAGAGGGAAGAAGAAGAGGAGGAGGAAAAAAATCTGGGACAAATTCTGTTTTACACACACACACACACACACACACACACATACACACACCACAAATCTGTCTTTGCTCATGGAAAAATCGCAGTGTGCATCAGTAATAGTGATGCACTAAGGATCCATCAATCTCTGTGCCCAGACCCTTCACTCCCACGTTCTTTTTTTTTTGTTTGTTTTAAGTTGTAGCAGCTTTTGGCATGAAGGTGTTAAGATCTAGCATTTTTTTTGTCATTTTCTGATGTAATGTGTTACATCATTCATTCATTCGTGCTTTAATTTTCTACATGCGTTATACTCCACACGAGGGTTGCAGATGGACTGGAACCAATTCCAGCTGACACAGGGGGAACGGTGGGGTCACACCCTTGACAGGTCACCACTCTCACATTCATACCTACGGTCAATTTAGATTGTCCAATTAACATAATAATAATAAGAACCCACCCGCACAGTGTGATGATGGATCAGTGGGCAGAGCAAGTGATCTTTGAACAGGAAAGTTGTGGGTTAAATTCCTGGCTCCACCAGTCTCCAAGCCAATGTGTCTTTCGGCAAGACAAGGCCCATGTTGCTCCTGACCGCTGTGCCCGCCCGCGTGTAAATGGCAATACAGACAGGTGGATCCGGTATCCAAACACACACACACACACACACACACACACACACACACACACACACACACACACACACAGGAGAGGAGATCAAATGATGAGGGTGTGCAATGGATCATTTTGAAATGTGACCTTTTGGCATCACTTAAAGACACTGTTAAGACCAACATGAGCAGACCTGTTGCTGCTCTTTGTGTGTGACAGCCAAGATCTCTGCACAGACACGTTGTGACAACTGATGCCGAACAATAATTCATTACCATTAAATCACATTAGGTTTGCGCCAAAGCACTGAAGTCAGTGACGGATGAAAGCAGTGAGTGCCAGGAGGATGAGGAGTTTGGTTTAGCACAGGTTGGCTCATGATGAAAAAGTGATTGGGTCAAAAACAGATGAGCTGCGGTGTCGTCAGGCAGCAGCGACTGCACAGTTTTCAGTTCACTGAACAAGTACAAGCCCAGAAGTGACAATCAAATTATGAACTTGTTTGATCAGTGAAGAATCATGTCTTTGGATGGGTAATTTGGAATTTTAAAAAAAAAAAAAAAGTGAGTGTTTTTACACTTTTCAAGACTGTAGCTGCAGTAATGGTGGTGTTTGATATTGAACATTTATATATATATGTATATTTTTCCTGTGTCCTCCAATGGTTAACCTTGTCTCAAACATCCTGACACAATGCTATTAACTTCTCTCCAGATGTTACATTGTCATAAATGTATTTTCAGTTTCTGACAGTCTCCAGTAAATGAGGCCCAACTTGTGGATTTAAAAAAAAAAAAAAATCAGAGAATGTCTGTCTCGCAGCTGCAGTGCAGTGGTGGAAAATAAATATGTTGGCGACACAACATCAGTGCACAGTGACCTCATCCCTCAGGAAATGTAATCATTACCCCCAGGTAGGAGAAACTGTGAGGTAAGAGGTCAGAGCCACCTGTCAGGCCTCAGACAGAGGTCATACAGCGTCTCCCTCACACAGCACAACATTATGCCAAAGAAACAAAAAGATCAGGAGCTAGTCTGAGAGTAAATCTTGTCATAATGTTTCACAATTATGCAGATAAATGTATCTAGTATAAAAAATATTAAGTGTCCATCTAATCAACTCACATTAAAAATACAGCTCCACTTATAATACACTTGTGTTTTTGATGGATTCTAAGGATTCTGTTGATAGACTGCTGCTCTGGTGATCATCATAAGGCAACAACCATCCACACAATAGTTGTTGCCTTATGGTGGGTTTATACTCATGATAATTATAAAAGGTTTAGTGAATTATCAACTTTATCAGCAGGTCAGCAAAAGCATCACTGTAAATATTTAGCATAATTACTAAATTACACCCATCATCATAAGGCAGTTAAAATAAAACAACTTTTGTGTGTTTTCTGACTCTGTGTCTGACTAAAAGTCGTGACACAACCCATTTTTACACATTGTTAAAACAATAATGAGTAGCAGTGCATCCACTGTTCCAGAGGGGGGAGCTGCGCTTCTGAGAGCTGGCGTGCTGATTACGTCAGGTCACAGCATGGCTAACGAGAGCCTCAGTTAGGAGAGATTTCGATCAGCTTGTTTGCAGCTAGGAGGTTTTTGACCATAAAAACAAGTTCATGTATGTTAGACCTCCATAACTCATTATGCGATAGGACCACTCTATGGGCGCTTTAACAAATTGTAATACAAATAATAGCAGCGCTACCAAAACAGCATCTAAAAAGGATGTTGACGTGACTTTGAAATGAGATGACGGACACATTTTTGGCTTTCTGAGTCTTTCTTTTGTTGATCTCTGAGCATCAGTCATTTTCCAGCCATCTGCCAGCAGAGCATTCTGGAGAGTCAGGAAGTGTTTCACAGCTCACTCTTCCTCCTCCTCCTCCTCCTCACACTCGTGCCAGAGACTTTGATGCTGTACGCAGCTGCCTGTCACACCCAGGGGGAAAACCACTTGGACAGAAATAAACTTAAAATCTATATACAGTATGTGAAATTGTGGGAACCCTTCAACAGAAATGCTGATTTTGTTTGTTCACATTTTTGTTTACAAGTTTCTAATTGGAACAATTTTGGCCTGCAAACATTATAATAGTCCAACTAATCCCATTAACACATGACGTGACTGTATACGGCACCAAAATGAAGCTAGGACAACATTTGCCAGAAAAACAGATGTTCCCAACTCTTCGAAACAATGTGAACATCCATCATATCCATTGACATGAATCCTGCATTGAATCAAAACACTGTTTCTCAAACTTTTCTAACATAGTTAGCCATTGCAAATTGAAAAACAAAAAAAAAAGCATTTTGTCAATAATTAGCCAATGTCTACATCTGAAAATACTCAAAAATGACCATGGGAAAAAGGATCTTCAGTAAACTGATTAAACTGAAAGGGCAGGTGATCTGAAATAAGTCAACAACAAACACAAACTAGAAAAAACCTAAAGGGTAAACAAAAGTTGCTTCCGTATTCCAAACTCAAAGTGAGAGAGAGAAGGAGGGTGGGAGAGTAGGGAGCAGTGCGAGCCACTCTATCACACCTCACACTGCACTTCTGGTTGTGGAGAGAGAATGACGATGAAGTGGAGTCAGTGTGCCCCCCCTCCTCCTCTTCTCCCACACACAGGTTTTATATTTTCATTTTCAATTCATTTATCACATTAAAAGTAAACCCAAAACTGTTTAGCTAAATGAAATAACATCTTTAATGAGAAACACAGCACTCTTGCCTTTGTGGCCAGAAGACCTGGGTTCGCAATCTGGTCGGAACAAGGGCCTTTCTGCATTTATGCATGTTCTTCCCGTGTGTGTGTGTGTTGGGGGGTTTTCTCCGGGTTCTCCGGTTTCCTCCCACAGTCAGAAAACATGCAATATGGGGATTAGGCAAATGGGACACTCTAAATTGACCGTAGGTGTGAATGTGAGAGTGAATGATTGTTAAGGCCACGTTATACTTCTCCGACTGCATAATGCGTTATCCGACTGCGTAACCACGGAGACGCCTCGAGCCTTCGTAGTTCTCCGTCGTGGTGCCGGATACACACTGCAATTTCCCGCCCGATCAGTAGGGGTCGCTACGCAAGGTTGTTGTGCTTCTGGCTACAGTGAGCAATGGCGTCCGAGAGTGAAAGAGAGAGAAAGACTGTTGTTGTTGTTGTTGCAGCTGAATAACATTGAAACAGTGGTCGTTTCTCACCTGAAATAAATATCTTTCTGTCCGGGAACGCAGTTTTAAGATCATTTGAAGCAAAAAATGAGCCATTTAGAGTCTAAACTTGTGCTGTGTGTGTGTTAACATATGACGTATTTATAGTTTGGCAGTGACGTTTTTTCGGCGGTGATCAACGCTCGGTGCGCACTGTGAGCCGGCACAGAGCAGCGTTATCTCGGCCTGTCCTGAGGACCAATCGCAGCCCTTGCCGTCTCCGTTGTCCCTTGAGTGACGGACACTTAAAAAAAATTTTGTGCACCCGGAGACGACAGAGAGGCTCTTTGACAGGCTCTCCGGCGACATAGAGGCGTCTCTGTAACCGAGCACTATATGCAGGAGCATACATTGGGCTTTAGGTGATAAGTCTGAGTTAGTTAGTTTATGTGTACCCCTGGGTTTATTTTGGTGTAGGGTTTTTATCTGTCTCGTTGATTCCCTGATTGTCTGCACCTAGTGTTAATCAGTCCGTTCTCCTTAAATATGCCCTCCTCCCTTTGTCTTGTGCCAGCGTGTCTGTGTGTGTTACACCGACCCGTTTCTGTTTTGGATTTATGCATCTTGCTACCTGTGCCTGGCTTCCCCTCGTCTGACCTTGTCTGGAAGTTACGACTTTCTGCCGCAAGAAAAAAAAAAAAGCTCACAGATTTTCAAGTGCAAGCTACCAGCTATGTTTTCATTCAGAATGGGCTTTTCGCAAATGGCTGAAAAAGTCCAAAACTACACCGTCAGCGTCCCTGGAGCCTGGCAGCAGCAGCAGCAGCAGCAGCAGCAGCAGCAGGAGGACCGGTCCACATTCTGACTTGTAACAGTGCTGCAGTGTTGCATTACCACGGAATTAGATGTGTGTCAATATTTTCAAACAACACTTTAATAAGCAAAAAATTATCCTTTTTTTTCACTTGTTCTTTGTGCTCCGTGATTTGTTCTTTGCGCCATGGTTTTTTGTTTATGGGCGGACCTGAGGAGGCCTCAGACTTTGCGTATTGAGCAGAAGATTCATTGATTTCACACACTGCACATGCCTTCACAGCCAGCACCGAGTTGAACGAGGAAGAAGGACCCAGGTGACATTCGCTCCATATGTAGCTGCAACCTCTTCCGTTTCCACCCAGTGATTGTTGCACGATCACGGCTTGTTCAATGTCTGACACATTGCTCTTAACTACAGTGGTCTCATAGGTCATGTGGTCCAAATTAATCCTAATGAATCAGTGCTATGTGACCATAGTCCTGCACAGACTTTTTGGCTGTCCGTCATTTTGACCGATAGGGTTGTAAAAAAAATTATGAAATATAGTCCATCTAATGTTATTTCATTTTCAAAAACACTCCCGTCACATCAGGGCTTAAAGTTTTGAGGCAGAGAACTTTAGTCAATGCCTTCAGTTTGATGCTACACCAAAAACCAGAGAAGTTGTTGTAAACATTTGATATAATAACAGAAATGGAGACAGAATGGACAATATTCCAGTTTAGTGTGGCTATCATGTTGCTTTTTCAGTTTTTTTGCGCATTTAATTTTTTTTTAAATTCCACTGCAGACTCAGCTATAACAACAGAGGGACACCTTGACGTAAAAGTAAAAGTTTCATCATTTTTTGTCACCTGGACAACTGCTCAGTGTGGTACCGGCTGTGCCGACTGTTGTCCTGCAACCCTGACAAGAATCTCAAATCAAAGGTCCTGCCTCTCTTCCTTGTAGCTGACCAGTCTCAGCGTGACGTTTTTGTTAGCGCCTTAAAGTTAACAAATAAGAGACCAGCTTGCCCTCGTCGTACATGGGAAATCTGTGGGAAGAGCAGGATTTTCCGAAGCTTCTCAACCATGAGACAAATGCCTCTGATGAAGCCTACTCACAGTTTTCCTTTTTTTCAACCATGTTAACCCGCTTTTCAAACATTTGATACCTACAGTGCTGGTTTTTTTTGGCCACTATAGGAATTCGTCGTGTACTATATTTATGGTTACGATCATGGTCTCAGCACAAATCGCTGCAGCTTCAGTATAGGCCTGAAGACCTCTGCTTCCTCTGCCTGCTACGTACAGACCAGGGCGGTGCCGAGTCTGTGTGTTCACCAGGCAGTTTGGCACCACAGAGGATAAACAGCGGCCAGAGAAGACTGCAAAAACCACAAGAATCCTAACTCTGGCATGGCAGCACAAAAGCACAGGCTTCTTCTAAGATGGTTCAGAAGGAGGAAGGATCACGCCGCATCATAGATTATGCCTCTTTCTTCCCTCAGTTGAAGCTGCTCACTGCTGCTTGTTCTTGTCCGCAATGAAAAACAACTTCGGCAGTCCAGGAAATCACCCAAGGTAAACAATCCATCACAGAGAACATGACAGCTTAGGAATCCTGTCAGTGTTTGAGCTTTATCATCATTCCTTTTTGCCGAGCAGAGGGTTTTCATATCGGCGATAAATTACGCTGCGCTCTGCTTACTGTCAATCATCTCACACCTCGCTGGAAGACCTGCACCGTCTCCAGGAGGAAGTTCTCCCTGGAAACGTCACTATATATATATTGCTAATATTAGTAACATCTGAGCCTTTCTGACTGTCAGACCATATACTTCAAGCTACTGGAAGTAAATGGTACCATTTATATAGTTCTTTTCTAGTCTTGACCACTCAAAGCTGCTTTACACTACAGTTTTGCCCATTCACTCAAATGGGCAAAACTATATATAGTATATAGACTAGCGGAACCAGGAATCGAACCCACAACCTTCCAGCTGAAGGACAACTCACTCTTTGAGTCAAATTTGTATAGCTTTACAACACTCATGGGGTGCCCAAAGTGATTTACATGGATGAATAAGGAAATATACATACAATATAAGGAAAGTGTCAGGTATTAAAAACCAATCCAAATAAATAACATTTAAGTTTGGAACTTTGCAAGTCTGGACACTTTTTCGCCTTTAACTCCACATACTCTTAGAAACAAAAGTGCTAAGTAGAACCATATCAGGTCCTTCGGCTTGTCCTCATAGGAGAACCCTTTTTGGCTCCAGGTGGAACCTTTTTATAAAGGTTTGGGAGGGTTGCACCAAGAACCCTTATAAAAACCCTTTAGGGTTTTTCAGAAGCAAAATGGTTCCAGGTAGAACCTCAACCCTTATAGAGGGGCTGAGGGCTGCCCTCTCCTGGCTATGTGCCTTTGTTTTTGACGGAGCTGGTAAACACAAGCCATGGAGCCATGTCCTATAGTTCGTATATTTATCACGTCTCGTTACTCCAAAAAATCAGGTTGAATGTTTACTTGTGTGTAGCCCCTCGCTCGGTCAGGCATCGTTTTGTGGGGTGTGAAGAACAGGTAGTGCAGTATAAAAATTTATTAAATGACAGAAGGAAAAATAAATTTTAAAAAAAAGACAGAATTTCAGCCATGGCATGTTTTCCTTTTCCCTCCCAGTTGTTTCTGGAATTTTTCTTTTTCTTTTTTTCTTACATTGACAGTTTCTCCTTGACCCTGCAGGCCACTTTATTTCAAAGAACTCCTCCACAATGTGATCTCTCAGTGCACATGGGAGTATTTACCAAAGTAACACAGATGAAAAGCACTCCCCCTCCCATCTTATCCTCCACCACCTCTTTTTTCCCCCTCTGTTTCTGTCTCTGTGTTTCCCGCTCACAGTCTGGATTGATTTAACTGTACTATTCCAACTGCAGCAGCAGATGTCAGCCATACTGTGACTGAACACGGAGCCAGGCTTTCCCAACTGGGCTCTGGGCTACTTCATGTCTTTGACTCATTGTTTGGCTGAGGGAGAAACATCGCAGGTGGTGGAAGATCACTGCTCGCCTTCTGCGCTTGGAGCCATTAGACTGAGGATTGTTTGCAAATATATTTTATGTGTTTTATCTCACAGGGTCAAATTACACATGATGAAAAGGGAAAACAGTAGTAAAACACTCTGGCTCTATGAGGAGTTTTTCACTGTCAGGGAAAATAACTCATAGTAATCATAGTTTTTAGTGAAAGGATTTGTGGACTAATAGTGGATTCCACATTTGTGTTCATAGTGCATATTACAGGGGTCGTCGGTTTTGAAAGACGGTGGGATTTATGTGGCAGGTTAAATCTGATGGAAGGCTACTGGTTTGTTTTCTACCGAATAATTAAAGATCCATTATGTAAGAATTAGTGGCATCTAATGGTGAGACTATATATTGCAACCTCTGCTGCCTTTACCCAAACACATTAGGAACCTATGGTTCCAAAATTGGCATAGTAAAGCATGTCTTTCATACTCATTCACATGCTGCCAGCACAGCTGTCAGGAGCAATGTGGGCTTGAGTGTCTTGTCCAGTGTCAATTGACACCAGCTCCCTCGGCAATTAACCAGCAATTCAGCGCTGGTAAAGTTAGCACAACTTACATAGAAGTGAGCGGAGGCATTTCCGTTTCCGCCGGGCATCAGGCCATGTCCGCCCTCGGCTGTGGGAGGTCTTACATATTGTCCGAGCATGCATCAGTGTGTGTGGGCGAGCCCTCCCTGAGCCCATAGAAATGAATTGTAGGGTCCAGAATTTGAAAAAAAAAAAACGAATCTCAATATGTAAGAGCACTGGGTTTATTTTCAATCTGAATATGGGCCAGCTGCCCCTGTTTATAACACAATACAACACAGACACACATATTAAGCCTCATCTTCCTATTTTATTTAGGGAATAAGCTCATTTAGTGAAACAGACAATCATGGGAACTGATAGATTTTGGTCAAACAACATGCTGCTTGCTTAATTGCTCGCTGACATTGATAAAATAAACTAATCCTTAACTTAAATCGAATACCCAGTCGATACCTCCAAAGTGCTGAAGTTGGATACCCTGACTACGTCTGGTTCCCTTCATTGATTTGTAAAGCTCCATGGTGTTGGTCCCATATTTTAATAGTTGATTAACCTTTGGAGACTTTTATCTCACTTATTTATCCTACTAAACTTCTCAGGGTTTTTGGTTTTAACTCAAGATATCATGTGACCCCAGTGAACCCGGAGAGAAGGCTCAGGATAAGTTCTTTCAAAATCTTCTCGCTAGACTACGAGGATTTTTAGTGGCCAGGTGCTCTTGCAGTCATCCAGGATTCATAGAACAGTAGTTACATGCGTAACTTTTGTTCTATATCAGTGGTGTTTTAATCACTGGATGACTAATACCAACAGTGTCGCAAGGACAAGTACAAGCACACGCCTCATTACGTGGACGACATCGGAGTTCCATCTCAGGCAAGAATTGATAAACAGACGAGGCGTGCGGCTCGCAGACACGTTTGGCTGAAATTATAGCGAGGAAAAAGTGGACGCATCCGATTTCCGCTTGAGGCAAGGGCAACAGAAGACACCTCAATGTAAAGATGTGCACTATTATTATAGCTATGAAAAGCTATGTCTCCTTAAAGGGACACTGTGTAGTATTTATGGGTTTATATAACCCAAAATCCACTTTTTTATACATATTATGTGCTCTTGCATTGTCTAGTTGCTGTATAATAGTTTTTGTTTCATTTTCGTAGTGTTTCAAAAAGTCATGTAAAATAACATGGTCGCGGGACGCGGTTGCATAGCCACTGTTAGCAGCGAGACGCCATGTTTCTACGGGAGCCTGTAAGGACAAACGCGATACCGTTGCGCTCAGGGAAGGGAGGGGGTGAGCAGAGGAGCAGTTCTTTGTTGTAAATTTCAGCCTCTCATCTAGATGGCACTATAAACTACTTACTTCACCTTTAAGACATTTTCAAGTGGTAGCGACTACGTTTCAAAAGGTATAGGACCTAAAACTTAATCCTGAGGAACTCTTTAAATGAACACACATCCCACACATAGACCCGATATGTACATTTTAACATACATGTTAAAGACAGTGACTCAGTTGTAGACTAGGTTTGGTTCCCAGCTCTGCATACCAATGTGTCTATGTGCAATGGGCGAATGGCAAAAGTGGTCATCAACACTGTAAAAGCACAATATAAATGTAGACCATTTAAAATAAGATTTGACACCTTTAGATACTCAGAATTGATGCTAAATATATAATATGGATTAAAATAGAAATACACAAGCTTGCTTGTGAATCTTTTTCTTCTTTTACAAATATTATTTTTATATGTCAGTATTTTTTTAGAAAGCATTAAGAATAAAGATTGGCAAAGTTTGTAACGCTCCATAATCTGAGGCAGTGACTCCTCTGGCCTGATTTACAGTAACAAACTACAGAAAAATCCACCATTAAACACTTAACGTGTCATAACTCAGGATGAGGTTTATCTTCATTGTGTGACACTCCCTCGTCTTTCTGTCTTTTACAACACCCTCTAGAAATGACACAAAATGTCTGCAGGGAGACGGAGAGAGACACAAACAGAAAACAGTGCAGTCATCCAAATCTTCAGAACATGTCTTTAATCAGAAACAGAGAGACTGCAACTTTGAAAATGTCCCCATTCACATTTGTCTTCTCTGGCATGTTTACAGACGATAAAAAGCTTAACGAAAGAAACATGTTCGTCATGTTTCAAAGAGGGAGCAACAAGTTTCCACATTATGCAACAGTTTTTACGTGATAATATCACAACTTTTTTACAGGAAATGTGATAGCAAATTCTCAAGCATTTTCAAAGGTCTCACTGTCTCACTGAGCCTTTTGACAATCAAAGCATTTTGTATTTCCACCTCACATACACTGAATTCCTGCAGAGCCACAAAGAGAGTGCAGTGATGCTTTGATTAGCCTCACACAGGACAACACAGGGGTCAACACAGCAGAACAAGCCTCCCAGTTTCACTGCCTTGCCTCCGGTCTTACCTAAATCACCCCCCCCCCACCTTTTTGAAAAGCCTTCCGGGGATCTTACAAATCCCATCAGTCTGTTTGTCCAGTTCTTGCTCTGCGGCTTTTCCGGATCCTTAGAAAAGAAGGAATTCAGAAGGAGAGGAGGTCTGGAGCCACTCTCCCAGAGCGTAGAGCCAGGATTAGAGGGGAAAAAGAGCAAATACCATGGAGGATATTGTGGGAGGCAGCCAAGAGTGTTAAGTCTCCAAACAATAGAAATCAATTAAACCCTTCTCAGAGCAGCATTGCTCTATTGATTAAGGAATGGAGGATTATTGGATAAGCAGATTAAATAGTGTTTTTTTGTGTGTCATGGAGCTCCTTCATGGTGTCTCCTCTCATATGTGAAAACACAAATGCAAAGTTTACACAGCAAAATGGTTTTTTTTAGGATTTTACAGGGACACTGTGTAGTATTTATGGGTTTATATAACCCCAAATCCACTTTTTTATACATATTATGTGCTCCTTCATTGTCTAGTCGCTGTATAATAGTTTTTGTTTCATTTTCGTAGTGTTTCAAAAAGTCATGTAAAATAACATGGTCGCGGGTCGCGGTTGCATAGCCACTGTTAGCAGCGAGACGCCATGTTTCTTACCGGAGCCTGTAAGGACAAACGCGAGAGAACAAATCAAGCGTCTCTTTACTTGTAGCGGAAGTCCCGCCTCCTCTCTCTCCGCTTCATCTGCTACGGCAGCGGTAGCTCCGCCCTCTCCCTCGCCTCACGAACCTCATCTGCTGACACGGAGAAAGACGACGAGGACGACATTTGATCCAGCTGAGGATACCGTAGCGCTCAGGGAAGGGAGGGGGTGAGCAGAGGAGCAGTTCTTGTTGTAAATTTCAGCCTCTCCTCTAGATGGCACTATAAACTACTTACTTCACCTTTAAGACATATGTTTACTTGATTTGTTTCTCACTGTTTTGTAAGTCAACAGAGCGTGAATGCTTCAGTTTATAAAGTTGGGTTTAAGTGCTCCTCAGACAGTCCCATTTTCCAAGTTGGAGGGTCGCCCTTCTGACGTTAGCGTGTTGATGCGCTGTTAGTCTGAATGTGAAAACAACATGGATGCCATAAAAGAAGATGTAGTTTTATCCCAGCCTTGTTGCTGCTGCATCGTCTGAAGAACAGAAACTCTGACCGTCCAAAGAGCATGCCAATCATGAGATCTTGAAAACCTGATGTACAGGTCGCCCTTGATAGACCATTATTTAAAAATGTTTTCGTTTAAACAGTAGAATTTGCTCTTGGGGTCCCCCTACAGTTGGTAAACGTTGATTTGAATTCTTGATTGAATTCTATATTTTATTTGCCTTAAGTTATTCTTAATTCTCTAAATTCTTTAAAAGTTCAAGCTCATCGATAAAAGTCAAGAAGACAATTAGTAATTGCACTTTAAATTAAAGTTGTAAGTTGATGTGTTTTGGCTTTTGTGCAGAGTCAATGTTCAAAAGGTGTGACTGGATGAAAGAAGGGGAGTTGGAGAGTTTGCCTGAGGGTCAAAAGATCAGAGGAAGGAAAAAAAGAGCAGAGAACCATGAGTCAAAGAGAGGCAGAGATTCAAGGTCAAGGGCGCGCACACACACACACACACACACACACACACACACACACACACACACACACACACACACACAGGTGTGTGCAGAGGCAGACAGATGAGATGATGACTGTGTGCAGTCAAGAAAAATGAGTATGTTTGAAACAAGTAAAAATGAATGGAAACTGGACTGTTAAAGGTCTCTTTGTTAAAGGTGAAGTAAGTAGTTTATAGTGCCATCTAGAGGAGAGGCTGAAATTTACAACAAAGAACTGCTCCTCTGCTCACCCCCTCCCTTCCCTGAGCGCTACGGTATCCTCAGCCGGATCAAATGTCGTCCTCGTCGTCTTTCTCCGTGTCAGCAGATGAGGTTCGTGAGGCGAGGGAGAGGGCGGAGCTACCGCGGCCGTAGCAGACGAAGCGGAGAGAGAGAGGAGGCGGGACTTCCTGCTACAAGTAAAGAGACGCTTGTTTTGTTCTCTCGCGTTTGTCCTTACAGGCTCCGGTAGAAACATGGCGTCTTGCTGCTAACAGTGGCTATGCAACCGCCACCCGCGACCACGTTATTTTACATGACTTTTTGAAACACTACGAAAATGAAACAAAAACTATTATACAGCGACTAGACAATGCAGGAGCACATAATATGTATAAAAAAGTGGATTTTGGGTTATATAAACCCATAAATGCTACACAGTGTCCCTTTAACTGTTAATAGTCTGTCATATTAAAATGCCACATAGTCATTTTTAGCAATGAATTGAGCAAATAATCTTCAGATTAATCAATTATGAATATAATCATTGGTTTATCACCCACTCACACTTTCATACAGGACAACTATATGCAGGTCTTTTTCTATCGTTAATGTTTCATACCCACTCACACGCCGCCAGCACGGCCATCGGGAGCAACGTGGGGTCAAGTTTCTTGCCCAAGGACAAGACTAGGGAATCGAAGCCACAACCTTCCAGTTGAAAGATGATTTTTGATTAGGTTTTTTTTTTTTATATTCCTGTAACTTAGGTGAATTGGTCACTCTAAATTGACCGTAGGTGTGAGAGTGTGAGAGTGGGAGTGAATGGTTGTTTGTCTCTATATGTGACCCTGTGTGGTAGATAATGGATGGATGGATGGATATTCCTGTAACTGTGAAGAAGTTTGTTTTTTTTACAATTACATTTTCTTATATTGTTTTATTTTTGTGGTACTCGTTATGGTTTCCTATGGTTTTAGTCTTTCTTGTATCTTTTCTTTTGGGTTGTTTGTTTGTTTGATGTGTGTAATACAAAACTAAAAACTAAACTGGATTGTAACATGTAAAGGGGAAAATGAATGTAAGTGTGTTTTATGAACAATTGTTTTTTTTTTCATACAAATTGTTACACAGATTGTTTTTTAATCAAAATGATTCTAAGTCATTCATGTTAATTAGTTGATTGATTGCACTTGTGAATATTTGATTCTAAGTCATTCCTGTTAATTAGTTGATTGATTGCACTTGTGAATATTTGTTTTCCTCATGGTTCACCTAACTGGAGAAACCTTTATCACACACACTCCACGCCCACAGAGTGTGTAGAGAGGCGGGGGTTGAGTCCAGTTCACTCTGTAAAGTGAATACACTGACACACACACACAGACACACACACACACACACACACTCCTCCGGGGCGCAGGACGCACGGAGGGCACACTTTAACAAACAAAGATCTGTCTCGAGGTTTAATCTCTCTGAGGGAAAACTCTCGACTTTCCTTTTTTTTTGCGTTCTGTGTCGGACTTTTGTTTTGAAACACCGGGACAGTTTTCTCTGGAGCGAGCCATGACGCGCGGACACCACAGCAGCGCACACGCCAAGCTCTGGATCCATAATGTGAAGAGTCTGTGTTGGAATAAACGACGCTGCGTAAACGGAAAGCTGCAATCTTCCCAGTTTGACCAGTCAAGTTCGTTTTAATTGAATCCCTCCAAAAGGTACAGAATGGGATCATCATGTGTTCTGCTTCTCCTCGCCGTTTTGGGTAAGAAACATGTACATGTTTTTTGTGATATGTATTATATTTTATGATCAAGTTTGTGCAACAACATGAGGAGATTTCAAGGAGTTCGTTCCAAAAGCAACATGAGTTTTGCTCCACGTGTGCAGCGAAAACAAAATGCAGCCAATGAAAGTTTTGTTTGTCCAAACCTAATCTGGACGCCTTCAGAAATTAAACTGATTTGAAAGGTTTTCCATTTGTGCATCCGTCAACTCAGAGCACCTGTTTACTGTCATAGCACTGTTTGGGACTGAACAGTTTGGGTAAAATATCTTTTTCTTTTCTTTTCTTAATATATATCGCAATTAAAATAAACATTTTGTTCAATTTTTATTGAATTACAGTAAAAAATCACCACACGAGAGACCATCTAAATAACCAGGAATGGCTCAATGTGAATTTTTGTGTCAGATATCGATACTGATATTGCAACCTTGAGTACCAATACTGATATCAGTCCCATATAGTTATTATACACGTTTCTGTACAGACCTTCTTAAAGAGGGTAAACTATTGTGACACAATATAAATCATTACAAGAGCAAATTTGTGCACCAAATATCATCTTGAATGTAATTTCCAAGGGATGTTTAGTAAATGAATTAAAACTTTACTTTGCATGTTATTTAAAACATAAAGACAGTGATTCTGGACTGATACCGAAGTACCAGCTCATCCCTAATATTATGTATTATAATGCAAGGATGAGAATGACATGATATGCATGTTTAACTGGCATAGAACACGGAAATACAACCTGCACAATTTGCTGATTACATTGCTTCAATATATGATTTTCATTTGAAAACATGAATTGTTTCGCCCTAGAGTCCAACGTGATATTATTTCATGGCTGAGTTAGGGAAATGTACAGTATATTTTTGCATGCTATACATAGCAGGCAATAAAAATCTTTCCAGGGGCAACGAGACAGATGAAAGCACTGCTGTAAAGAGTTCAGAGCCACTTAAAAACACTCATTCCTGATGAAAACCTGTGTCTGAGCAGCAGAGGATTATGGGTCTGCCTTTGAGCCAGTGCATCTGCTGCTGCCAGTGACAGACAACGTTTTCAAGGCAACATTTGGCTGCAACTTCAAACGACGGGGTTGTGATAAAAACTATATTTTGGAGTCCACTTATCCTGAAGAGTGTTTAAGTGATTGGAACGTTCAATTAAGTGGTGTGTTATTGCAGGCTGTCACACTGGCAACGGAAAGGCACTGACAGGGCAGATATGGGAATGTGAGTGAGCTGTGAGCGAATAAATCTCACTCAGCCTTAGGATTTCATGCGCACTTTTGTTTTAGCTTGTTAGCTGAAGCTTCAAGTAAGTTGTATTAAGACAAAGGTATTTCCTATTTTTTACTTCTAGAAAATCTACTTTTGCATTGTTGTTTAACTTTAAAAAAAAGTGACGTGCTGGACTATAACCTGTGGATGGGAAAATGAATGAAAGATTCATATGATAAACATAATGATAAATGATGTTGCGTTCAGAATAAGGTCAATAGTCAAATAATTGGTGTCAGATATGTGAGAAAACTGGGGGAAGAAAAGCTCACTGAGCCTTAGTGGAAGTTTGGATGTAAAAAGACGTCGTCCAGTGGAGTAGTAGCTGCTTTGTCCTCACATTTTTCTGATACTAACTCACTTCTACACAACTTAAACATAGTTTTCACCTTAAAAATCAATCAATTACTCGGTCAACGTATACTTTATTGACCCATAGGGAAATGTGTCTTGTTGTGCATATGAACGCCCTCATAACACAATAAAAGCACCAAGGAAGCAATAAAAACATTAAAAACAGCATCTCAATATAAATTGTGTTATCGCAACAATCACTAAAAACGTGAAAAAACCCTGACCCTGAAATAACCCTAACCCTGTTTTCTGTTTGGTGGAGATATGTGTGATTCAATTGCAACAATTGATTGATTGACTAATAACTGTACATTGCAATATATATTTCTTCAATATCAATCAAATAACAAAGGTTCAGCATATGGATGACAACAAGCATATCTTGACAACACATAATAAAACAAAACACACGTAATGTAATGACCTTTTTGGACCATTTTTTTTCACATTATCTCAGATTTTCGTTTTTTACAGAACGCAATTCGAGATTTCGAAATGCCACTGCATGCTTCAAATCACAGTATTGTGGGTCTTAAAATCATAAACTTTGTATTTGAAATAGGGTTGTTTGATCGCTGTGAATCGATTCCAAGTCGGGGTGTGGTGATATCACATTCAAGTGCGTTTGTTGTTTTTCAACTGCTCATCACAGAGGAAACACATGGTTACTTAATATGCAGCTGCTGCTGCTGCAGAGGCTCCTCACTGTTACTGCTGCTTCGAGAAGCTGCGCATGTTTTCATCGTTGAGTGAAGATGGACAAGGAAAAACGCATTGCAGAAGAGCTAAATCGTGGCTGTTACAGCACAAATCTTTGGCAGTACTTCTTGCATTGTCGTTTTAAAAGGCAAATGATCAGATGATCGTAATGGGAGCATGTGAGCATTTGCTATTAATATGAATAACAAACCAAAATGATGTGATTGAATAATGTGTGAATGTCATAGCTTTGTGTATGAAGTATTGACTGTGATGCTGAAGATTCTCTCCCGCACAAACGGAGTGTTTGCTCGTGGATATAGCATTAAGTTCATTTTGATAACGTGTGTGTGTGCCATCAGGTGTATCCAAGTAGTAATCAAGCCCATTAGCGCATATATACCCCCGTGAATATTGGCACACACATGCGAGGATGGAAGAAATCGGCAGCAAAAAAAACAAGCGGGCACCGTCGTTTTACCGCGGAGGAGATGGGCGTGTTGGTGGACGAGGTGTGGCAGCACCGTGAAGTTTTATTTGGTGGAACTAAAGGAAATAAAAACATCACGGTGAAGAACCGTGTATGGCAGGCTATAGCGGAGAAGATGTCCCCCTCCAGCCCATGTGGCCTGCGTGACTGGCACAGGGTTGTTGATGGGTTTTTTTTATGTGTAGTACTATAAACTCATAAACGTGTAATTCAATAACAGTTTTTTCTTCTCTACTATTAGTCTATGTTTCTTGCGCCAGTGGTTCATAGCTATGAGCGCATTTCAACATTGAACATTGTTTTATTATTTCAAAAAGTGGAGAATATAAATTTCTCTGATGCGGCTTGATCACTGTAGCCTAGAAATCTAGACGCCCCTAGCGGCAGGCTGTGATCACTGAACAGTTGATCGCTAAGAAGGCTGTTAAGAGTGGGTCAGCTCGACCTTACGTTTCCTTCTTAGTGAAAGATCTTCTTAAGCTAAGAGCGACTCTGGGAAACACGTTCTTCTTTCACAGCGTTCTTAAGAGCGCTCCAAAGAAGATCTTAGCGTTAAGACTAGTGTAGTGATGATCATATATAGGCCCTGTCGCGGTGTTGCTGACAGAGATAAAAGGTCTCAAGAATTCCAGAATTCCTATTTAGGTCACAACTTACCCCTTTAAAAGCAAGTAATTTAGGTGACAGGTCGTCAAATACAAATAATGAAGCACTGTCGTATGACTCTATGACTTTAAATTTCCATGTCTGGATTTAAAGTTCTTGAAAGTGTGTTTTCTTTCTCTCTCTTTTGTTATTTCATGGTCTTCACAGTTTCTGCCAAATGATGTGATAACACAAAGAACAGTGTGTCTGGTCTCTGATCCTGTTCTTCAGGATTTTTCTCTTCCCATAAACGATGTGGAGACTTTCTGCTTGTCCGGGGTCCCAGTGCTGTTACCTCACCAGTGGGACTGGGCCAGTTGGAAATGTTCTCTGTGGTTTCGGGCTCTGGGAGTTTTGTGGGCTCTTTCATTTAGAGAGAGAGCAGCAGTTTGTGAAAGCAGCAGCAAAACAACAAGGGGCCAGAAAGACTTTAACTTGAGCTTCTCTTATTTGTGTCCTAATGGAGAGTTGTTGTTTTTTTTGATACATTTTTGTAAAGATAATAGAAAAACAACTACCATTACTAATACATTCAAAACTCATTAAATGTACAGAGAGAGAGACTCTTAAAAAGTTAACCTCCTTTTAATCATTTCCTCATTTACGTCCCTGTTAGTTTTCCATTTGAGCTGCCTCACTCTTGGCTTTGATCTAATATAAAAGATTTGTAACTGAGTTTAGAATTGCTTTAAATTAAGCTCATGTTCCGCCTTCATTTTAATATTTTTACCAAGCCACATGTTTTTGTCATGTTTGTTTGCTGCAGCTGACTTGGGATCAGCTATGCAAAGCACTGGTTCATTTACCCTCATCTGCCATTTGATAACAAATAAACATAAATGGCAATTAGCAAAATAAAATGCATACCATTTTTTTTTATTATTTAATGCATTCACATATTAGAGCATAACTTTCATGCTGCTCATCTTTTTGGAGTTAGAGGCAGGAGGAAAGTCTGCAGTTGAGATGGAATACTGGAGATATGTTTAAATGGATTTTAATGTTTCTGGACATTTTCTGGCTCTTATTATTGAGCAACATAAATGCCTGCTGACGAAATTTCCAAAAATACCCCACTGTATCTGTATGTTAACCATATGTGGCCAGCCATGGGAACTGGAACTGGGAACAAGTAGGCAGAATCTATCTGAATAGTGTTAATCATATATATTGTTTCAATCTAAGTCCAGTATCACCACACACAGTATTTCACATTGAATATGAAAGTACAAATTAAAAGTAGGCTATGTGGTTGGGGAAACAAACAAAAAACAAGCATGACAATGGTTTGGAGTAAATAACACAGCTATAATATAGTAAATGCAATTTATTGAGGTACAAATCAAATTCAACTTCGGGCCCCATAAACGTTTGGGCCGGCCCTGGAGCTAGTGAATAACAAAGTGACATTAATGAGATCTCACCCCATAAGAAGATAGAAGGTTAATAAGAGGTTCAGAGTGCTGGGGTCGCGTCATCATCTCAGACCAGGGATCACCAACCTTTTTGAGACCGAGAGCTAGCAGTGTTTTCCACGATTGGAAAAAAACCCCAAAAAAAACGGTGGAATGTGATGTCACCACACCCTAACTAGGAATGATTCACATCGATCAAACAACCTTAATTCAAATACAAATGTTATGGTTTTAAGACCCATAATACTGTGATTTGAAGCATGTAGTGGCTTCTTCCAAATATTTATATTTTATTATCCAATCCAATTGATTTGTTGCAAACTGATGACTGAAAAAGTTAGCCGGACGAGTGCGGGCACATGGAGTTGACTGAAACCTCTCGCGTGACTCATTTATTAAAAGAGTCAATCAACAGTATTTAAATCCCGCTTTTGTGTCAATTCACCAGCTCTTCTGGAACTGTTGGAATGCATTTCATCTTCAGAGACAGCGGTCATTTATGCCTCTTTTCATGTATGTACAGTATGACCACCTGTTGTTGCCCCACTTACATCATGTGATGAATACCCCATCTGCCGAAGAATACTTTCAGGTATGTGGTCAGAGGACAGCTGTCGGTTGAACTAAACTTGGTAGATGTCACTGGTTACGGCAGCCACCGTCAGATATCTATGTGTTAAGGCTGCAAATCCAGTGTTTAAAGGCCAAGTATCTTAGAGTTACTGAGTAACAGTTCATAGAACATCATATAACCAGCAAAAACTACTGTTTTTAAAGCAGGAACTAGTCGATATATATTTATTTATTTATTTATATATATATATATATATATATATATATATATATATATATAAATATCGCCTGTTTAAAAGAGCAGCTCAGACCCAAGAGAGTTTTAAATCTTTGTTTGAAACCCACTTGTCGTAATTCTAGTTGAGCTTGACAGTTATTTATATTTATTTAATTAGAGTGCAAGTACATTCTTGCTTTTATTGTGTGGTGTTTTTTATTGTTCTCATTTTTAATTGTTGT
The DNA here is from genome assembly GCF_963457635.1 of Microchirus variegatus. NCBI lineage: Eukaryota > Metazoa > Chordata > Actinopteri > Pleuronectiformes > Soleidae > Microchirus > Microchirus variegatus. The sequence continues at coordinate 7,703,919 of NC_139822.1, read as the reverse complement.
TTTTACTTCGTTGCATTTTATTGCGTTTTTACTGTCGTTTAAGCAGCTGTAGTGCTTCACTTTGAATATAAAAAAATGTACGTTATATTAAGGTCACATAATACTGATCAAAGCCTCGTTTATACTTTGCGTGTAGTGCCGTGGCGTGGGGCTCCGCAGACGTTGCGCGACCTACAGCATGCATGGAGGCGTTTGTGCTCAGCGCGTTGTTTGTTGCGGTATTCAACGCAACGGCAGGGGTGTACGGCCAAAATATTCAACTTTTACTGCCGGATAAACTGTCCGTCTCTTGGTGTTTCACGTATACATACACGATATGACATCATTTGGTGCTCGCCCATCACACTACTGCGACTATAAACCTAGCTTTAGTCTATCAGCTCCGCACAACTCTCTGTATTTTTCAGTAACGCAGTGTTTTGATCTTGTGTCGCCTGGTGACATTTCTACACTGCATACAGGAAGTGGTTTGTTTTATGTCAAGACAGAATAAGGCAACAACCATAGCCCATTTAGAAAAAATGGATGTAGAGTCTCTTCTGAAGCCAACCAGGAGGTGAGCATATACACAACAGCCACTAGGTGGCATCTTCATTGGTGGCAAGAAGAATACCATTTGAATAGAAGTCTATGGGAAAATAGTGTCAGCCAAATTGTGATTTTGCAGGCTCCATAATGGTAGTTCAGATTCTTTGGTTGACGTTATGATCCGTAGCCACTTTGTTCATCCATTTTATGTTGTGCGCTCTCACTTTGGACTGATGAGGAAATATTTCCTCGAAGGATCTGTGTTTTCGTCTCGGAGTGACGCTTAACATTCCCGCTTTTAATCGATAAAACCGTTTCCCAACATATGAGACATAAAGGTTGGGACTTGCTGTTGGAAGAATGAACATATTGCTCCGTCCATTCACTTTTAAACACTATGTTTTCTGGATCTTTCGAACAAGTCATGTCTTCTCATTCCTACGTCTCTCTTCCGGTAAACAATCAATTTGATTGACTCATTCGAGTGACGCTATGCTCAAGGTTAACGAGCATAGTGCATTAACTGGATTAGCTGCGCCTGCTGTCTGTAGCCACGACCATCGGGAGGAAAAAAACAATGAAGATAATTACATTTTCTCATATATTTATCACAAGTTGGTTACGGGTCTGGATAGAACCGTAACTTGGTCCGTGCCCAGACCGAGGTCCGCCATTTGGTGATGCCCGAGATAGAGGATGCAGAATACAAATATTGTTAAATCATTGCTGTTTATTAAGAATAAACAGAGGCAGGATAATAATAACAAAAAAATCACCAAAATCTAGACACTGCAGCTTTAAATGTGCTGTAGAAGTAAATATTGATTTTGATTCATGAAATTGGTAATTGGTTTAATTACCAGTGACACAGCCTTAGTTGCATTTATGCAGATTGTGTGTGTGTGTTACCTCTTTAGGACCTTGTAGTAGTCCTCATGGAGATAAAAACCTGGTACTATTGAGGCAGGACCAGGTTTTAGTGGTTGAACATTTGAATTGTTGTTAGATAAAGGTTAGTGTTAGGCATTAACTGGTAATGGTAGGGATAAGGCTTTGGGTAGACTGTCCAAATGAATGGAAGTCAATGCACGTCTTATAATGGATATGGTATGTTAACCTCAAATTCACCTGTCATTAAACCTGTAGTGGTATCTAAACCAGCAGAAACATAACTGAGGTTGAAAGTGTGTTTGTTTTACATGACTCTGCAGGTTTTCTTTATTCTCTCTTTTACACACACACTCACTGGTAGTTCCTGCTCTCTCATTATAAAAACAAGCTGTTGGCAGCCACTCGGGTTCTTTCCTTGTGCTCCAACTCTGTTACAGGTGCAATAAAAAAAAGTTCTCACTCACATAAACACACATGTTTAACTTGCAGCAAAATGGACGAAGCCTTTTCTTTAGTTTTTAATGCAGCTCTTTCCTGCAGCAGTGGAGTTGTGTTGCTCGTGCCACCAGCTGAGTTAGGAGAAAACTTCTCTTCATAAATGTCCAGTGTTAGTACAGAGCAGCACTGCAATGTGATGATCACGACACACTAAACTTAAGCTAACACACGTGCACACCACCTCACCGGGTGTAAAACAGCTGGACGGATCTTTGTTCCTTCAGCTTCTTTTCATCAGATATCTTTGTTCCTCCGCTGCTGTTATTAGTCTCAAATTAAAACCACAGAGGCGACCGCAGCTGCATTCCTGGGCTTTAAATGACAGTGCTCGACAAGTCTGGTCTGCTACAAAGAGTTTAATGCAAAGTCTACACATTTCAAAACATGTTTTTGATGATATTAGAGAACGGCACGGATGAAATCCTCCCCGGAATGTGAGCTCCAAGGCTTTTTGTTGGACTGCAAACTTTGAAAACTCTTTCATTTCCGATATTTTATCCCCTTAAGCTCGGCCCGTTGTTGAAGGTATTGTTATTTCATGTGGTGCATGGATGGTTCACGGACCAAATGGGAAATGGGAGTTTTCAAAGTGCAACACCACCCACATACTTTTTTCTTTTTTTTTTACTTTGTTTGCAGCTTCATGTCAGCGTTGTATTCTGATATGAATGACCAGAGAGACAGCTGCTCCTCAGCTTTGCTTTTCCATCACACATTCTGCTTCTCTCATCCCCATAAAGACTCACACCAGGTGTGGGAGGTCACTGATAAAGCGTCATAATCCTCAGGTGATGACATGAGTAAAAATGATTGAATTAAAGCCTCCAACACTTCAAAGACTCAGGGTTATATTGAAAACACGATGAAGAGGCCACTGCTTTCTCTTTTTGATTTGAACGTAACTAACTTTCGTCGCTTTTAAAAGAGTTGAGCTTCATTTATATATATTTATATAAGATCTAAGAGTTCTTTATGTAGCCTCTCAGGTTAGGATGAAACTTTAAGCATCAAGTTTGTCTATGTTTGTGGTTTGCATGTGTTTATTGTATACACATAATCGTAACTGGTAATACACGATATTGGACGTTTTGCCAATATGATGATGCAATACTCAATGTGTGAAGTGGGGAAAAAATAAGTGCCAGTACTGTACTACAAATCTTTAAACATTAAATTATGAACATTTTTAGTAAGTAAAAGATACCAGAAGAATTTTTTTGTACTGCAAAAAGTATACATAGCAAGTAGAAACAATAAAAAGAAAACAAACAAAGCAAAAAAACAGATAGCATGCACAAACGGCACACCCAAACAAAACAATCGTACAAAACGCATCCACCCCCGACCCTTCCTCCCCACAACCAAGGAAACATACCAGTTATGTTAAATTGACATGAAACTGAGAAAGAAATAATATAAATATGACATAGTCTGCATACATGTACACCTATGGTACATTGGAATACTTAAAGTATATAGGTGCAAATGAGCAGATATTTACACAATCATGAATAAACTCAAAACAAAAAAAAAATAATAATAATAAAAAAATTATATATATATATATATATATATATATAATAGTAAATAATAATAATACAGATAGTAACAAATAAATAAAAAATAAAATAAAATAAAAACAGCCACAATGCGAATCAATTCAGTACATCAGTTCACCAGTTCAGTCAAATCGGTTCATCACTGCCTCCATCGCTCCGTATCTCTAATCTAGTCTTCATCGGTATCCCAAACTTGTATCTTTAACTACAAAATAATTGAAAAATGTGAGTTTCATTATGACTAACCCTTCATGTAACACTAAAGTCTCCTGGAAGTAAAATAATTATTTTCTTGTCCAGTGTTTCAGCATTAGTGACTGCAGACTGTATCCTCATTGTCTCTCCTGTCCCGACAGGCTGGGCTGACGGTTCCTCTCATCACTACTCAGACTCCAGTCGTCTCTCCCTGGAGAAAACCTTTGGCCGCTCGGTCAAAGACTCTCAGTGTCAGCACATGTTGAAGCACCTTCACAATGGAGCCAGAATCACTGTGCAGATGCCTCCTAATGTGGAGGGTCGCTGGGTGTCCACCAGGTAAACAACTGGAAACGCATGGCTTTATGTTCTCTACACATATTTTTACACAAAGGCAGGACATTTCAGACATGATCTAAAGAAACTGTCACAGTATTTTAAAGGTGAAACAGTCAACTTGACGAGATATATTAATTTTTTCAGAAACTTTTTCTGCAAAAATGGCAACAACAAAAAAAAAAGGTAAACAAATTGAGTCATGCAACATCTGGAGCTCCATTGGCTAAAATCCTGAAAACTCACCCTTTAGCTACAATGACTATGTAATAACACATCAAAGTTGTGTTTCATTGTAATTTGAGACAGAACCAACATTTTTCTACAAGCACGATCAGCTAAAATAATATTTGTCATAAATCCTGCTTTGGCCGAGGGCCTTTCTGTGTGGAGTTTGCATATTCTCCCTGGGTTCTCCAGTTTCCCCACAGTCTGAAAACACCCTCGACTATACCACGACATTCGCCCTACATCAGCAGGCTCAGCATTGCTTGTTTATTTATTTATTTTATTTTTCTAAACTGGAGAACAAGGGCACTGCGCTCCCATGTAATCGAAGCCCCCCTCATAAGCCAATTGAACCCCAAGTCACACTATCAAATAGATCATTATTACCCCTTTTTTTATTTATGTTGATTTATTTTACTTTTAAATGTGACCAGCATTGCATGTCTTGTTTTAAGATTCACTGGTCGATTTACCTAATTAGTGAGAACAATTGATAGTATTTATTTTAATTTCAAGAGTGTCTTTTTGTAAGACTCTATAGTTGGTGTTTCAGTATTGGTAATAAATGTCTTACAATAACACATAATAGTCATCATTTCAAATTTCATGTCAACTTTTAACCTTTTATTTTTTACAAAAACACTGTGGGCCGCCGGTGGGCTGCCCGAGAGAAGGGAAATATGAATGAAGTTCAATGAATGAATGAATGAATGAATAACTGACGTTCTGAACTGTTTCTGTTACAGCTGCGAGGTGAGACCAGGACCTGAGTTCTTGACTCGCTCCTACAGTTTCTACCCCAACAACACCTTCCAGGCTCACCAGTTCTATTATGAGGACAACCACTGCACCAGACCCACCTACACTCTGGTAATCAGTGGCCGCCTGCGCCTACGCCAGGCCTCCTGGATCATCCGTGGTGGCACAGAGGCAGAGTACCACCTCCACCGCGTTCAGATGGTGTGTCACACAGTCGCGGTGGCCAAAGAGCTCAGGCAGAGGCTGAACCACAGCTGCCGGGGAGCAGTGAGGGGGCCCTGGGAGCCCAGTGTCATCTACGAGCTGTGGAGCGAGGAGGGTGGCTACGACTGCTCCAGGGAGCTCAACTTTGCCATGCATGAGCTGCAGCTGCTGAGGGTGGAGAAGCAGTACCTGCATCACAACCTGGATCACCTGGTGGAGGAGCTGTTCCTCGGGGACATCCACACAGAGCCATCACAGAGGCTATACTACAAGCCATCCAGCTACCAGACCGCCCTACAAAATGCCAAGGTCAGTTCCTGATGTCACCTCTAGAGGGAGGACTTTGTGTGTCTCTGGGCTCTATTTCACAGCTGTTTGAATTCTGTTGATTCTGTAGGTATTCTTCTGATATTTCTGATTATTATGTTGGATTTATTATGTATTAGGTTTGAAACCCTTCTTTGGTCATGCTACAGAGCAACCCCATTGGTAAAAAAAAAAAAAAACATCTTTTTTTGTTTTGTTTCAAAAACCAAAAAAACATTTGTTATTGACTGATACAAGGGAGAGCACACAGTTTGTATAATATAGGTTTAATTATATTCATTTGGCAGAAATTGAGGGTAAAAATCATTATTCTTAATGGTACAATCACCTGATTATATGAATGACCCCAGAATGAGGTAAAATGATGTATATATGAGGAGCTGGATCAGGTCTACAGTGCTGCCATTTTGGACCACCATGTTTTTACCCCAGCCCACAATAGACAAACTAAATCTCCTACAATCCATGCTTCATCCTCCATCACCTCTTACTCCGGAATCCACTATTGTTTATTGTACTAGATGTCCAGAGCCAGCGAGCAGAGCACAAAGGATGATTCTCTGTATAGTTTTCTACTCCACTGTGGCTGATGCTACAAGTTTTGCCCAGAAGACCTATTGTTTGATACTGTCACATGTCCGTGAAAGGAGTGACTTGTTTTGGCGACAGTGGGTCAGTTGTAGTGTGAGCTGTCTTTCAACTGAATGGTATAATGCGCTATGGTTTTTTCTTCTGTTTCCATGAGGAATAGTACCAAAATAACCAGCCCCAACTGTAAAATGGTACAGTACGGTCAGGGTGGAGTTAGACCATCTCCACGCACGACAGTCAGCTGACTGGGCAACAGAAAGAAAAAAAAAAACGTCACTCCCTTGCAATCCCTTACGTTGTAAATATCCCATGGAAATTGTGGCAAATGGTCTATTCTTATACAAAGCTTGACGTCTTGATGAGTATGACCCAGTCCTAATCATTAGTTTAGTAAATAGTCATTGGTCTGTATTTATAAAGCACTTTCCTGGTCTTAATGACCACTCAAAGACAGTTTTACCATTCACACTCATTCACACACACATTCATACAGAGCATCAATGTGCAGTGTTTTTACACCTCTCTTTCATACTCATCCACACACTGCTGGTACAGACATCAGTAGCAACGTGGGATTAAGTGCCTTGCCTAAGGACAAATCAGCATGTCGACGAGCAGAGTCGGAATCTAACCCACAACTTTTCAGTTACCATCTTTTTTTTCCTCAATCATTATGTTTTCAATGCTTCTGTTTATACGATGGGAGCGTATCAGCCCCGTTATGCTATGATTTGCGGGCGACACAAAATTGACGACCGTTATGCTAATACTTCGGGTGAATTCCAATTCCTTGCTTAACCCTCAATCTCAAAAATGTGCGCTCCCTCTAGTGCAAGTGCTGTCCCGATTCTCAGAAAAATTAAGTTGAGGGGCGAGTTTAAGGGCTGTATCGCCCTCAATATTGAGATTTTCCGAGACCCAGAATGCATTGCGGGTTTTGACATAACAAAGATGGCGCCGAAAGCAGCGAAACAAGTACGCTACAAATTAAGTATTTTCTTTGTTAATAGAGATATAAAAATGATGAAAACCATTGTATTATCCTAGTTTATGCCAATATTATGGATTACTGACGTCAGCTGAATATGTCCGTGGTTGTGGTATTTGTATGAGTATCATCTTATAACTAACTGACAACCTAATAACTTGACTGACAAACGGATCGTAATAAATAATCGTGACGTAAATGTGTTCTTCTTCTTCTTCTTCTTCTTTTTTGGAGTTGACAGACTGGACGCAGCTTTGGCGTTATTCTGCCCCCCACAGTCTGAAGACGTATCTGCATTTAATGGGTGTCCCATTTCTAAGTGACAAAATAACCCTCAACACTTGGTTTTGAGGGCCAGTTAAGATTAAGGGTTGAGCTTGAGGGTTAAGACTGAGGGTTAAGATAGGAATTGGAATTGGCCCCATACCTCACCTATTCCTTTTTATTTGTTTGAATAACTTTAAATATGGCAATACAAACCATAAAATGCTTATTTGCACTTGTCATAAAGTGATTGCAGCTCCTACAGTGTAACATACTTTTTATGTTGCCTCAAAATTGAACTTGAACCTAAATCTAGCCTGAAGAAAGGGCCCTTTCTTTCAATTCCTCTATTTACACTCCTGAACAGCATTTTGCTTCCCCTCTTGGTGAAACCTTGGAGTCATGTTTTTACTGTCACCCTCCACAGAGAAGACAGTGAAATCTGTTGTCTCAATAAACACCCATTTGTATGAGGATGATGGGGTTCAGAGTGTAAACAGTATGTAGAGCTGCTTAAATCCTGCCGGCCGACAGTGAATCAGTATGTGGTATTCCGAGAATTTGGAATCACGCTGACGAATGAATTATGCCACTGAGAATGTAGCAGCTCTGATTCCATGCTTGTCAGGCTCACATCAGTGTGGCATGTTCCCTTTTTATTAATTTTTTGGTGTAAAAAGGAAGGTGAGGCATTAATGGATCTGTGTCTCACTTCAAGTTTAAGTCAAACTTCAAGGTGCCATATGTAAGAATGTGGCCAAAAACAGTTACTACATTCAAATTCAAAACACCGAGGTCTTTTAAGTTTAGTTTTCTGACGTAACTGGCAACCCGTGGTTCGCTCGGCAGCTGAGACTCTACTGACTGCAATGATTGGTATATGGCAGTAGGTGGCGCCACATGCCTAAACATTTCAAAACATAAACAAATATTTTTTTTAATGCAAATATTTTGGCTGTACTGTTGTTGGTGGTGAGTTCAGTTTGTTATATGAACATTATTCCTGAGTCTCTGTGACACATTAGGAGGATTTTATGGCCAGTTTCTTTAGATGTATTACATAATGCACCTTTAATAAAGGGTCAGTTCACCAAAATAATCTTTATATCTCTTCAGGTGGTATTTAACCACATACTGTGCTGCAACATATATTTGAAGCTACTATATACACCTTTAACTTTACTGCATTATATTAAACAGCAATAGTTAAAGGGATCGTGTATTATTGATATTGTTGTTGTTATTATTATTAATAAGGGAAGGTATAAGAAATCTCTGACAGAACCAGACTCAAAGATGTGCAGGGGTGAGGGAGAGAAAGAGGGGAGGAACAGATATACAACAACTGCATCAAGTTAGAAGTTGGACAGTTCATCCATCCATCTTCTACTGCTTTATCCTCCACATGAGGGTCGTGTGGGAGTGCTAGTGCCAATCCCCGCTGACATAGGAAGAAAGGTGGTGTACACCCTGGACAGGGGCATCAACAATCATCTAATATTAAAATACACAACAATATGTCACTCACAGGGGACCACTATTTTGCATGATACAGACTTTATGTTTACTCATCATATATCAGTGCAAGATCCGTACCCCATTCTCTCAGCACCCAACACTCCACACCTCTGCTCGCCTTGTACCAATATAAACAGTTCAGTTTGTATAACTGAACCAGTATTTTCTGGGAGGAGAGGCTGCTGCTGCTTTTTTCCACCCGAAGCTGCAGTAATTAAATATTATGGCACAAATAGTGTTCAGTTCATTGTTTTGGTTAAATGATCTTTAACTTCGATGTTTGTAGTTTGTTCCCATTGACTATATCAATAGCAGGAAGTTAAAAGCATACATTCTCTCACATGCTGACTCTGTGTCACTTACACAAAAGTGAGTGCTGACCTGGGGAACATAAATGGAACATATATCACAGCCAGATATTTACCTGAGGCATTGGGACATAACAGAGAGTGAAAAATGGAGAATATGGCATTGGACATGGCTTTTTTATGGCAGTAGAGGTAGCTGGCAGATTAATCAATTGACTGGTTAATCAAGCCAAGTTTGGCCACCATTTATGATATTATTGTTATTGCCATTGTTATTATTATCAGCAATGTCCAATGTATTTCACAGCTTAATTAAATAACAACATCAATTATGTAAATGTAAATGTACTTCCGAGATCTATTTCCATGTTTTTAATCCAGTAGGAATAGGTGAGAAATACAGTGAGCTGCTATGTAATTTAGTTGAACTGACCCTTTAAATTTGATTATATGCTTCTGTAGCTTTTTCATTTTATAACTTTGGTTCATTTCAGGCTCAAATGGTCATCAACTGAACACATCTACTGTATATTTTTCGGCTGAATACCTCACTCCTTCCAACACTCGACCATTTGCTCGAGGCTGTAATGGATTTTTCTTCTCAGGGATTTTTTCTTTTATTTCCATGGCAACTATCCAATTCATTAATGTTGAGCTGTGCAGCCGGATCCCACTCCAGGACATTTGCCGGTCCCAGCAATGTGTGGTTATTGGGTGGATTTCAGGAGTGAAGGCAAAGAAGTAGACTTTGTTTTTGAGCTTGTTTTTTGTCGCCTGGTTCACTGCAGCGTCACTGAGGCGCAGTGATGACCACTTGATAATGACAGTTTGTTGGTAAAAAGTTTGTTGTTGTTGCCTTGTGTTTACTTATCCCTCATGCAGAGATCACTATGCTCTCCTGCTACTTTCCTTTGAGTCTTTGAAGTTCATGTGAAGCCCGAGCAATCGAGCCAGTGGGTCTAAGATAAGACTCTTATTATGGATTCCTGTGAAGTCGTCTCACGGGGAAGATGCTGGCGTAGCCTTCTCGTTTACCAACATTGACAAATATAGACAGCAGGGTTCTAAAGAAGTGCTTTAAAACTGGTTTCTGTTGCTCATAAAATGTTGGCTTCTTGACATTGTCCTCCGCTGAACTATGGCGGTAATCCCCAAAATGCCCAAATGAAAGATTGGCTGCCAAACAAAGTGAAGAATTCTTCTTGATCCACTGTGATTCAGATTGTACCTTTATTTGTATGTGACCACAGCACCCGGTGCAGTAAAACAATGAATTAATGTAATTTATATGAAGCAAAGGCAGTAATAGCCTGCCTCATTTCCTCAATGTCTCCACTTCCAGTAATGGTCTAAAAGGGTTTTGCTTCCAGCAAGAACTGTTGTAGAGCAACTCTGGGTTGTATGTAAGGAGACGCTTGAGCTGCTCTATGGCAAGTTACTAATGACCACAAAAGACTATCACCATGGAAACAGAACTTTCTCTTAACAAGGGATTGTTTCAAGAAATGTCTTCATCCACACAAAACTCCCCAAATGACTCTAAACGCTGTAGTACATATGCCAGGCCTGTATGTGGCGCTGTTGGTGTATACAGAATGAAGAAATCCAGGCTAAGGAAAGAAAACAAATTTACACAAGACAAAAGAAGAGGACAACAACAACAATGAACATAGAAAAAGTGAATGCAAGAGCAAGAAAGGAGGTGGGACTAAGACCTAATCGTTTTCCCAAAGTAGTATGTGGCAAGGCAAGTTTATTTGTAATGTAAGGTAACATTTATATGGAAAACATTAAGTAGAAGATGAGGAGAATGATATGTGTGTTTATTGCATACAGGACAAAGTAAAAAATTGAAGTGGGAAATGTAATCGATTTACCTTTTGCTCTGAATGAGCGCAGATCCTTTCTGTGCTTGGCAGCCTCACAGTCACGACAAGACTACAGGAAATCGGCCAACATATAAGCCTCCATAAATCCGCAGATTATAATTATGTTCAATTCAGTTTGGAGCGGTTTCTCACCGTTTCCACTCATTTATGTTAAGCTAAGCTGCTGGTCATCTCGTCGTTTTTGAGAAGCTAAACAATGAGAGTGGCATCTAGGTTCTCATGTAAGAGAGGGAATAATTATGTTCTCTCATGTTTGCTGTTAGGCTTATGAGGAGCAGATGGTGACAATATTCAGACTCTGAAGAGAAAATGTGCGACATCTACCTCCATTTTTTTTTTTTACAGTTGGTGTCAAGTTCTGCCTGTTTTCTCGCCACAACTCTGCCTAAACTTGAAAAACTGCTCAATCAATTTGGTAAAGGATGCAAAGGCTACTAAACTATTCTTATTCTTTTGTTTATTTTCTTGAAGATGGTTTGGTTTGGTTTTTGGTTTCTGCAGTAACACTGGTGCATTCAAGCTGTTTTTCTAGCATAGGAATTTACATACACGCCGCGCCGCGTGGCGCATTAACTGAAATTAATAACAAGCAAAGCAGCAGTGGCAAACCACTTCAAATCAGCAATACATGATAGTAAATAGTAAATAGTAAATAGTAACAATCTCACATTACACACAGTGTTCTTTGCAATGTTGTCTGGGAAAAGAGGATCAGGGAGGGTCGGTCTTAAATTTTGACCGCCCTCCAATCACACCTCCCCGGAGTTTGGTTCTTCGGAAAAAACCTTGTGGAATACAGTATAAAGACTTCAACTCTAAATGTGATCCGTAACTGTCCTGTCTGTGGCTAACATTATCCTCCATTAAAGCAGAATCCATGTAAATCAAATGATTGTCTGTCAACAGCAGAATGATTACAGGTTGTTGTAAGTTTTTGTTTGTGCGGGGCATAAAGAGCTGGACCCGTTGTTTCCTGGTGTCGTGGCTCTGGTTCAAACATACATCTGCCTTTGACTGTTTAAACGATGTGATCACACCAAGAAAATGCTGGAACCTCATCTGGATTCCAACGTCCCTGAGGTTTCAGACTGAAGGAAATAGTTTTTCCTCCCTCACCTCTGAACACACGCCAGCTGTCCTTTAAGTGGATTTCATGACACAATATAATTGTGATGGATTAAAATAACAAGACACACATTTCATTAGACATGCTGGACTTTTCAAACGGAGCTGTTGAACTTCACTTTACGGCTGTAACAGCTGATTGTCTTTATTAACCCTGTCCATATTTGTGTGTCTTTTTATGTGCGTGGTATTTCAGGATGACCGGTTTCTTTAAACGTGGCACAAACCTTCTCTTGGACTGAAATATGAAATAATTAAATATTTGTGGTCAAAGATCAAGGTCACCGTGACTTTATTTAACACTTATTTAACCACTAGAACTTCAGCGTTGATTCACTAATCATTTTGCTGCCAACCTTGGTCCCCTTGGCCCTTATATGAAATCCCATGCATGTAACCTGGGTGTCATTTTAGACTCTCATCTTAACCTGGACGAGCAAATCTCATCTGTTGTAAAGACCAGTTTTTATCAATTAATAATAATCTCCAAACTCAAGTCTGCTCTGTCATACAATGATCTGGAGAGAGTCATGTAAACTCCTTCTACTCCTTCTTCTACAGAAAAAAAAAACTTTACTTAATTTACAGAAGAAAGCCACTCCGTTGTTTGAAATGTTGACCCAACAGACCAAGGCCAACCACAAATGGAATGCACCCTAATACAACATTCATTTTAATCATAATCCCCTTGATTTACAAACTGATTTACCTCTTCTTTAAATCTTAACTTCCTCTTTTCCACTCATATATTCCGTTTTAACACCCACCCCTGCCTTTGTCTCCAGAGTCACGACCATGGCTGCATCGCCTGTCGCATAATCTACCGCTCCGACGAGTTCCACCCTCCCATCCTGCCGCCGCGCGCCGACCTGACCGTGGGCTTGTACGGTCAGTGGGTGAGCCAGCGGTGTGAGGTTCGTCCTGAGGTTCTCTTCCTCACCCGCCACTTCATCTTCCACGACAACAACCACACGTGGGAGGGCTATTATTACCACTACTCTGACCCCATCTGCAAACACCCCACCTTCACCATCTACGCCCGTGGACGCTACAGCCGAGGGCTTCACTCCAATCGGGTCAGGGGCGGGACCGACTTTGTCTTCAAAGGTAGCTGCGGTGTATTCTCTCATCATGGTATTGGTATTATCTGCACTGTTGATTTAATTGTGATGTTTCACTCCACTGGCTAAATAAATAAATATATTATATTATATTATATTATATGTATGTATGTATGTATATATATATATATATATATATATATATTTATTTTTTTATCATTATTATTATTTAATTATCTTCATGTTAACATTTGTTTAATCTATTCTAAGGTTCTAACAGAACTTCTGCAGGACCAGTCTGAAAATCTAACTCCTGACTACCAGGAAAAAAAATGTATTCAAAAATATAAACATTTAAAAAATGTTGTGATATAATATTGGTATCATTGAAAAGCCCTAAATGAGGACAAATTTGATCTACTGGTAGTCTGGAGGATATTATCGTCTATGTTATAGTGAAGCCTTGTTAACTGTTATAATGTCACACTTTCATTAACTTATCTAATATGTGAAGTGGAAACATTGTACTGGCTCAATGTGGAGATTTTCAGGATTAAACTGGAACAAATACAGCGATATATTCAATCTTGAGCACATTAGAGCTTTGTTAAAGTTTGAGAGATTTTGTTAGACAAAATAGTATTGGCCTTTTCCCATTTCCAGTTGTTGTGGTAAATTAGGTAAACTATCGGATGGAACGTTTTGTGTGAAAAGCTAGACTGATCCAGACCCTCATTTAAGTGTGGATGGAACCATGGGCATGTACGTGGACATGAAATACAAATTGGCTCTGTGCAGACACAGAGCTCAGAATGTACAACCCAGTCCCAAGCATTATTTGGGCTGCTGTAGAAATATGGGGGCTCAAAATGGCTGCTTCTACAAAGAAAGACCCTTGTCTTAAGTATATAATGCTGCATTCAAATTACATCAGAACTCAGAAGTCAGAACTGGGAGTGTTTTCACCCCTGAGTTCACCGAGAAGTTGGAATATTTTAGATCTGCTGATCTAAGTTTTGGTACAGTTCAGTACGGTTTAGAATGGTAAAGCCCTGGGTCAGACTTGCGTTTCAACTGAGAACAGTACCTTAGTAGGCGGAGTATGGGCTATGCCTGATACGTCGTACTGGTGCGATGACATCAGCGGACAATAGAGGATATCCAGCAGCTGTTTTGTTCATGCTCGAGTTGTTTGTCTCGACAAGACGTCAAACTTTGTCTGAGAATAGACTGCAGGCGTTGAAGAGAAAGAAAGATGGAAAAAGCAGGAAAGGCTGTCACCCAATCAGCTGGCTGTCATGGGTGAAAGCGGTCTAGCTGCACCCTGACCGTACTCTGGTTTCCCTAGGGAAGAAAGAATGGAACGGTAGGGGCTGGTTGTTTTGGTACTATTAAACCAATTCCACTCGATGGAAACACAGCTTATGGTACATGCATGTCATCGATGCTGTCTGTAATTCTGCTGTTGTCCTTTCTCTAGTCAACCACATGAGAGTGACGCCCATGGACTTGGCCACAACCTCCCTCCTCAACGTCTTCAATGGGAACGAGTGTGGGGAGCAGGGGTCCTGGCAGGTCGGCGTGGAGCAGGACGTCACCACAACCAACGGCTGCGTGGCGCTGGGGATCCGGCTGCCCCACACGGAGTACGAGCTCTTCCGCATGGAGCAGGATGCCCACGGCCCTTACCTGCTCTACAACGGTCAGCGTCCCAGCGACGGCTCCAGCCCAGACCGACCAGAGAAGCGGGCCACGTCCTACCAGATGCCCCTGGTGCAGTGCTCAGCAAGCAGTCACGTGTCGGACTACAGCCACGGGAACGGTGGCGACGGGCCTCCGCGGCACCACAGCGGCTGTGCAGGAAGTCACAGACGGCTACAACAAACCATGGCTTTGATTGCTTTTGTCACGTCTCTGCTCTTTTTCTGGCAAGGCTAGAGAGTAAACTGACGCTGTGACAATGAGTGTGGATTACAACGGCAGTCTGTATAAACATTCCCTCTTTTATGAGAATGAGGATGAAACCTGGTGCCTCTGATGGTCTGAACTCTCCCCAGCGACCTACAGTAAGACTGCTGCGCCACAGAAACTGCACTTTACCGAGGAACCAGAGACCGACCTGTCTCTGTTTCCACAAATATACAAAGATGTCTATGTCAAAGACCTGAGAGTCTTATACCATGTATTTACTTACAATTATCAAGTCTTCTCTTTTTAGTTTATTACAGCGAAAGAAAAAAAAACATGACCAGGTACGCGGTCCTAAGCTCCTTGTCTCAGAAGAAACAGTATCTGCCTGTGAGTCACTGTTTACAGTAAAAGGGAACTTCTGTACATATGAAAGCGTTTTCTGTCATTATTTTGTCATTAAATACTGCCATGCTGTTATTTTGGATACATCTATTTCATCTGCTGGTAAAGATGTATTTATTTGTCAAGAATAGTTCATTTAACCAGCCATATGTCAGAATATTGATGAGACCAATTATTAGCATGGTTTATGTATTCAAAACTCCAAAATACAAATTGTAAATGTGCAAAAAAACGTTTTTGATTATAATATATTTGGAGAAAAATTATTTTGCAAAATAATAATTAATAAATATGATTCCATGATAGACCATCAATATAATAACTAATACTAATAACTAGATAATAAAGACAAGTTCACAGTGAAGTGTTATATATACATATATATATATATGTATATATATTGAAAAAATATTTTGATTACCCAAAAAATTGGGTGAATTTTAGGGCAAACATGCTTCAGTTTTTGAATGTAATGCAAATACTACACATTATGAATCTAGACCTTTTGGCCCAACAACTAGACCAACCTTAGGCAGAGGTAAGTCCACAAGTTCCTCTCCACATAGGAACTAGAAAAATGCTTGATATTTAGCGTGTGTAGTCTTAGATGTGTAGAAGACAGAGAAACCATCCATAGGCATTAATTATTGAGCAAAATAATTTTACAGTAGCTCAAATATGGCCGAATATGCTACTTGGAGGGACAAATATGTATTTTTAATGATGACGACATACTATGCTATGACATTTTTGACCAATGTTGACCATTTTTTGATGACATACTATACTATAAGGTTTTTGACAATTTTTGGACGACATACTATACTATGACGTTTTTGACCAATGTTAACCATTTTTGGACGACATACTAACTATACTATGATGTTTTTGACCATTTTTGGACGACATACTATACTATGACGTTTTTGATCAATGTTGACCATTTTTTGATGACATACTATACTATGACATTTTTGATCAATGTTGACCATTATTTGATGACATACTATACTATGACGTTTTGACCAATGTTGACCATTTTTTGATGACATACTATACTATGACGTTTTTGACCAATGTTGACCATTATTTGATGACATACTATACTATGACGTTTTTGACCAATGTTAACCATTTTTGGAGGACATACTATACTATGATGTTTTTGACCATTTTTGGACAACATACTATACTATGATGTTTTTGACCATTTTTTGACGACACTATACTATGACGTTTTTGATCAATGTTGACCATTTTTTGATGACATACTATACTATACTATGACGTTTTTGATCAATGTTGACCATTATTTGATGACATACTATACGATGACGTTTTGACCAATGTTGACCATTTTTTGATGACATACTATACTATGACGTTTTTGACCAATGTTGACCATTTTTTGATGACATACTATACTATGACGTTTTTGACCAATGTTAACCATTTTTGGAGGACATACTATACTATGATGTTTTTGACCATTTTTGGACAACATACTATACTATGATGTTTTTGACCATTTTTTGACGACACTATACTATGACGTTTTTGATCAATGTTGACCATTTTTTGATGACATACTATACTATGACGTTTTTGATCAATGTTGACCATTATTTGATGACATACTATACGATGACGTTTTGACCAATGTTGACCATTTTTTGATGACATACTATACTATGACGTTTTTGACCAATGTTGACCATTTTTTGATTACATACTATACTATGACGTTTTTGACCAATGTTAACCATTTTTGGAGGACATACTATACTATGATGTTTTTGACCATTTTTGGACAACATACTTTACTATGACGTTTTTGACCATTTTTAGACGACATACTATACTATGATGTTTTTGACAATTTTTGGACGACATACTATACTATGACGTTTTTGATCAATGTTGACCATTTTTTGATGACATACTATACTATGACGTTTTTGACCAATGTTGACCATTATTTGATGACATACTATACTATGACGTTTTTTGACCAATGTTGACCATTATTTGATGACATACTATACTATGACGTTTTTGACCAATGTTGACCATTATTTGATGACATACTATACTATGACGTTTTTGACCAATGTTGACCATTATTTGATGACATACTATACTATGATGTTTTTGACCAATGTTGACCATTTTTTGATGACATACTATACTATGACGTTTTTGACCAATGTTGACCATTTTTGGACGACATACTATACTATAAGGTTTTTGACCAATGTTGACCATTTTTGGACGAGATACTATTCTATGACGTTTTTGACCAATGTTGACCATTTTTTGATGACATACTATACTATGACATTTTTGACCAATTTTGACAATTTTTCGCGACATACTATAGTATGAAGTTTTTGACCATTTTTGAACCACATACTATACTATGATGTTTTTGACCAATGTTGACCATTTTTTGATGACATACTATACTATGACGTTTTTGATCAATGTTGACCATTTTTTGATGACATACTATACTATGACGTTTTTGACAAATGTTGACCATTTTTTGATGACATACTATACTATGACGTTTTTGACCAATGTTGACCATTTCTGGACGACGTACTATACTATGACGTATTTGACCAATTTGGACCATTTTTTGATGACATACTATACTATGACGTTTTTGACCAATTTTGACAATTTTTCGAGACATACTATAGTATGAAGTTTTTGACCATTTTTGAATGACATACTCTACTATAAGGTTTTTGACCAATTTTGACCATTT
Source organism: Microchirus variegatus (assembly GCF_963457635.1). Classification (NCBI taxonomy): domain Eukaryota; kingdom Metazoa; phylum Chordata; class Actinopteri; order Pleuronectiformes; family Soleidae; genus Microchirus; species Microchirus variegatus. The sequence goes on along the minus strand of NC_139822.1, from coordinate 7,685,564 downwards.
TTGGACGACATACTATACTATGACGTTTTTGACCATTTTTGGATGACAAGCTATACTATGACGTTTTTGACCAATGTTGACAATTTTTGATGACATACTATACTATGATGTTTTTGACCAATGTTGACCATTTTTTGATGACATACTATACTATGACGTTTTTGACCAATGTTGACCATTTTTGGACGACATACTATACTATAAGGTTTTTGACCAATGTTGACCATTTTTGGACGACATACTATACTATGACGTTTTTGACCATTTTTGGACGACATACTATCCTATAAGGTTTTTGACCAATTTTGACCATTTTTGGACGACATACTTTACTATGACGTTTTTGGCCAATGTTGAACATTTTTTGATGACATACTATACTATGATGTTTTTGACCATTTTTGGACGACATAATATACTATGACGTTTTTGACCAATGTTGACCATTTTTTGATGACATACTATACTATGATGTTTTTGACCAATGTTGACCATTTTTGGACGACATACTATACTATAAGGTTTTTGACCAATTTTGACCAATTTTTGGACGACATACTATACTATGACGTTTTTGACCATTTTTGGACGACATACTATACTATAAGGTTTTTGACCATTTTTGGACGACATACTATACTATGACGTTTTTGACCAATGTTGACCATTTTTTGATGACATACTATACTATGACGTTTTTGACCAATGTTGACAATTTTTGGACGACATACTATACTATGACGTTTTTTACCAATTTTGGACAACAAACTATACTTTGACTTTTTTGACCATTTCTGGACAACATACTATACTATGACGTTTTTGACCATTTCTGGATGACGTACTATACTATGACGTTTTTGGCCAATTTTGGACAACATACTATACTATGACGTTTTTGACCATTATGGACGACATACTATCCTATAAGGTTTTTGACTAATTTTGACCATTTTTGGACGACATACTTTACTATGACGTTTTTGGCCAATGTTGAACATTTTTTGATGACATACTATACTATGATGTTTTTGACCATTTTTGGACGACATAATATACTATGACGTTTTTGACCAATGTTGACCATTTTTTGATGACATACTATACTATGACGTTATTGACCAATGTTGACCATTTTTGGACGACATACTATACTATAAGGTTTTTGACCAATTTTGACCAATTTTTGGACGACATACTATACTATGACGTTTTATACCATTTTTGGACGACATACTATACTATAAGGTTTTTGACAATTTTTGGACGACATACTTTACTATGACGTTTTTGACCAATGTTGACCATTTTTTGATGACATACTATACTATGACGTTTTTTACCAATTTTGGATGACATATTATACTATGATGTTTTTGACCAATTTTGCACCATTTCTGGATGACATACTATACTATGACGTTTTTGGCCAATTTTAGACCATTTCTAGACGACATACAATACTATGACGTTTTTTGGCCAATTTTGGACAACAAACTATACTATGACCTTTTTGACCAATTTTGGACGACATACTATACTATGAGGTTTTTGACCATTTCTGGATGACGTACTATACTATGACGTTTTTCACCAATTTTGGACGACATAATATACTATGACGTTTTTGGCCAATTTTGGACAACATACTATACTATGACGTTTTTGGCCAATTTTGGAAGACATACTATACTATGACGTCTTTGACCAATTTTGGATGACATATTATGTTTTTGACCAATTTTGCACCATTTCTGGATGACATACTATACTATGACGTTTTTGGCCAATTTTGGACCTAGCTAGACGATATACTATACTATGTCGTCCAAAATTGACAATTTTCTGGAAAAGAAAATTGTTCCAAAATTTCACCAAAAACAACTTACTATGTCGTCCATAATAAAAAAAAAAAAAGTATTTGGTCCAAAATTTGACAAAAAACAACATACTGTACTACGTCGTCCAAAATCCCAAGATGGAAGGCTGCCCCTTTCAGTTATTGCTGCATCTGTTGTTTTTGAATCAAATATTCCTCTAAATGTAATATCACGTGTGTCCACTGGAGGGCAGTTTCAACAGTTGAGCAGCCATGAATGATGTAATATCACATTTGTCCACCGGAGGGCAGTTTAGATAAATCCATTTGGAATCTTCCACTTCCTGTTTGCCATTTGGAGCCAGCAGGAGCAGGAGGAAACACATGGAGGACGAGGAGCAGCGGGGACAAACATGTGGTAACTGCTGCTTAAAAATGATCCACACATTTCTCTGATGTTCTGTTGACACTCTGTTTACAACTGTTGTTAACATCCGACCTGAGTGATCTGATCACAGGTGTTCACATGCCACCACATGCTGCTGCTAATGCTAATGCTATTGCTATTGCTATTGCTATTGCTATTGCTAATGCTAATGCTAATGCTAATGCTAATGTGAAGTCACTGCTCCACAGTAAACAAACACCTTTCATTTCATTTGTCTTCACATACAAATGATGTTGAAATCATCAGAGACAACATGATACGATTTATCACGATATTTGAAAAATCATATATTGCGTTATACTGACAGTGCTAGTGAAAGTGAGCACTTGGCACCATCTAGTGGACAGAACTATTAATTCAGAGTTGCATTTACACTTCTGTTCAATATTGTCACACTGTGTCTCCGACCACCTCCTGTCGTGGTTTGGCAAATCGGTTAGCAATCTGGTTTCTTGGTTTGTGGACAAAACAAGACATTTTAGAACATCATAATTTTCAGATCAACATTTTCTGACATTTTATGGACCAAACCATGAATCCAGTATTTGTTTATGGAGCAGTAAATTAGGATTCACCTGTGATTTCATCACCTCAGACGGACGTTAACAGCACTTGTCAACAGAGCCTCTGTTTAATGTGTCTGCATTGATTTCCATTGTTAACATGTGACTTTAGTGAAAACCACATTCACCTGTTTGCTGCTTTTTCAGGCTGAAGCCAGTCCAAGTCAACTGCAGCTTAAGAGCTCTTCATTGTTGGGATGTTAACACAGAAACTTGATCAACACTATTATTTGTCCAAAATGAGTGTTGATCAAGTTTCTGTGTGAACATTTCAACACTGAAGAGCTCCAAACAGCTGCAGTTGACTTGGACTGGCTTCAGTCTGAGAAAGCAGCAAACAGGTGAATGTGTTTTTCACTAAAGTCACATGTTAACATGTAAAAAATGATGTGCACACATTACTCACACAGAAGTCTAATTAATGTGCGGATGATTTTTGAGCAGCAGTTACTGGACACCTGGACCACAACTGTCTGGTGGACTTTCCTGGGAGTGAACCCCTGTCATTTTTTTTATGGTTTTTTTAATAAATTTTGGGGGAAAATGTGTGAAATAAAATGACATAACCCCCTCCTGTCATGTCTGTGAATTTCCGGGGGGACACAAGCCCAGCCCCGTTTCCCACCACCACACCAACACCAGTGAATAATCTCTTGGGACTGCGAGGTGGAATCGAACCGGCCATCACCAGACTGGTACAACCTTACGGTTGTGAATGAAACCACTACGCCACACATCCCTGTGAGATTTAGTAGCTCTTGGTGTTTTTCAGTGTTCACTTTGGATGTGGACCCTTAAATGTTGGACTATAAGGGAATTGAACCCATAATCCCAGGATCTCAATGACTGCTCCTTAACCAGTTGAGCTAAGTCCACACTCTTTTTCCCATCATTCGAACTCCTATTTACTCTTCTTGGTTGAATATTGTATTTAAAATGCAGTCCATGCAAGATTTGAACCCATGCTCACAATAACCTCAGGAACTTCAGTCATTCTCTTAGTGCCATGTGCTATCTGTCCTTGTGTGATTTTCCTAAAATTTGGAATAATAGAACCCATGACATCAACGTATTTAATTATTTGATAACGTCCGTCCGGCACATGCAGCCAAACAGTTAGTGTAATGGTTTACACACTTGTCTTTGGAGCAGCAGACCTGGGTTCGATTCCCACTTGGAGCAAGCACCTTTATGCATGCACATTTTCTCCCCATGTGATTGACACAAACACTGAGGTCTGGTTGTATGACCATCAACACTAACTTTGCATACACACACAGTGATTAACTGTGGGGGAGTGGTGGTGTGGAGTGGGGGGAAGTGGTGTGCTCAGTAGTGGGGGCAGTGTGGGGGGGTTATACACAAACACAGGGAGAACATGCAAAACAGCATGCAGGAAAGTCCATGTTCCAACCGGGATCTGAACCCTGTCCAAAGACAATGTAGTAACCGCTACACAAGTGCTCAACCAGGTGAGCTATTTGTACTTATGTGCTTTTTCCTAAAATTTGGAAGCCTTTCAATAATGGAACATGACGCCGACGTATTGTACTACTTAATAACGTCCGTCCGGCACATGCAGCCAAACAGTTAGTGTAATGGTTTACACACTTGTCTTTGGAGCAGAAGACCTGGGTTCGATTCCCACTTGGAGCAAGCACCTTTATGCATGCACATTTTCTCCCCATGTGATTGACACAAACACTGAGGTCTGGTTGTATGACCATCAACACAAACTTTGCATACACACACAGTGATTAACTGTGAGGGAGTGGTGTGGAGTGGGGGGGAAGTGGTGGTGTGGTGGTGTGGAGTGGGGGGGGAGTGGTGCTGTGGTGTGGAGTGGGGGGGAGTGGGGTTCTCAGGAGTGGGGGCAGTGTGGGGGGTAATACACAAACACAGGGAGAACCTGCAAAATGGCATGCAGGAAAGTCCATGTACCAACCGGGATGTGAACCCTGTCCAAAGACTATGTAGTAACACGCTACACAAGTGCTCAACCAGGTGAGCTATTTGTACTTATGTGCTTTTTCCTAAAATTTGGAAGCCTTTCAATAATGGAACATGACGCTGACGTATTGTACTACTTAACAACGTCCGTCCGGCACATGCAGCCAAACAGTTAGTGTAATGGTTTACACACTTGTCTTTGGAGCAGAAGACCTGGGTTCGATTCCCACATGGAGCAAGCACCTTTATGCATGCACATTTTCTCTCCATGTGATTGACACAAACACTGAGGTCTGGTTGTATGACCATCAACACTAACTTTGCATACACACACAGTGATTAACTGTGGGGGAGTGGTGGTGTGGAGTGGGGGGAAGTGGTGGAGTGGGGGGGGGAAGTGGTGGAGTGGGGGGAGAGTGGTGGAGTGGGGGGGTGGTGGAGTGGGTGGGGGGGTGGTGGAGTGGGAGGGGGGGTGGTGGAGTGGGAGGGGGGGAAGTGGTGGGGTGGGGGGGGAAGTGGTGGAGTGGGGGGGGGAAGTGGTGGGGGGGGTGGAGTGGAGTGGGGGCAGTGTGGGGGGTAATACACAAACACAGGGAGAACATGCAAAATGGCATGCAGGAAAGTCCATGTACCAACCGGGATGTGAACCCTGTCCAAAGACTATGTAGTAACACGCTACACATGTGCTCAACCAGGTGAGCTATTTGTACTTATGTGCTTTTTCCTAAAATTTGGAAGCCTTTCAATAATGGAACATGACGCCGACGTATTGTACTACTTAATAACGTCCGTCCGGCACATGCAGCCAAACAGTTAGTGTAATGGTTTACACACTTGTCTTTGGAGCAGAAGACCTGGGTTCGATTCCCACATGGAGCAAGCACCTTTATGCATGCACATTTTCTCCCCATGTGATTGACACAAACACTGAGGTCTGGTTGTATGACCATCAACACTAACTTTGCATACACACACAGTGATTAACTGTGGGGGAGTGGTGGTGTGGTGGTGTGGTGGTGTGGAGTGGGGGGGAGTGGTGGTGTGGGTGTGGTGGTGTGGTGTGGTGTGGTGTAGTGTGGTGTGGGGGGGAAGTGGTGGTGAAGTGGTGAAGTGGTGGAGTGGGGGGGAAGTGGTGGTGTGGAGTGGGGGGGAAGTGGGGGAAGTGGTGGTGTGGAGTGGGGGGGAAGTGGGGGAAGTGGTGGTGTGGAGTGGGGGGGAAGTGGTGGTGTGGAGTGGGGGGGAAGTGGTGGTGTGGAGTGGGGGGGAAGTGGTGGTGTGGAGTGGGGGGGAAGTGGTGGTGTGGAGTGGGGGGGGAAGTGGTGGTGTGGAGTGGGGGGGGAAGTGGTGGTGTGGAGTGGGGGGGGAAGTGGTGGTGTGGAGTGGGGGGGGAAGTGGTGGTGTGGAGTGGTGGGGGGAAGTGGTGGTGTGGAGTGGGGGGGAGGTGTGGAGTGGGGGGGAAGGTGTGGTGTGGAGTGGGGGGGAAGGGGTGGTGTGGAGTGGGGGGGAAGTGGTGGTGTGGAGTGGGGGGAAGTGGTGGTGTGGGGTGGTGTGGAGTGGGGGCAGTGTGTGGGGTAATACACAAACACAGGGAGAACATGCAAAACAGCATGCAGGAAAGTGCATGTACCAACCGGGATCTGAACCCTGTCCAAAGACAATGTAGTAACACGCTACACAAGTGCTCAACCAGGTGAGCTATTTGTACTTATGTTCTTTTTCCTAAAATTTGGAAGCCTTTCAATAATGGAACATGACGCCGACGTATTGTACTACTTAATAACGTCCGTCCGGCACATGCAGCCAAACAGTTAGTGTAATGGTTTACACACTTGTCTTTGGAGCAGAAGACCTGGGTTCGATTCCCACTTGGAGCAAGCACCTTTATGCATGCACATTTTCTCCCCATGTGATTGACACAAACACTGAGGTCTGGTTGTATGACCATCAACACTAACTTTGCATACACACACAGTGATTAACTGTGGGGGAGTGGGGGCAGTGTGTGTTGTGGGGGAGGAGTGCAGCGCACTCACACACACACACACACACACACACGGCTAATACGTTTGTGTGAAAGCAAAGTTAGTGTTGATGGTCATACAACCAGACCTCAGTGTTTGTGTCAATCACATGGGGAGAAAATGTGCATGCATAAAGGTGCTTGCTCCATGTGGGAATCGAACCCAGGTCTTCTGCTCCAAAGACAAGTGTGTAAACCATTACACTAACTGTTTGGCTGCATGTGCCGGACGGACGTTATTAAGTAGTACAATACGTCGGCGTCATGTTCCATTATTGAAAGGCTTCCAAATTTTAGGAAAAAGCACATAAGTACAAATAGCTCACCTGGTTGAGCACTTGTGTAGCGTGTTACTACATAGTCTTTGGACAGGGTTCACATCCCGGTTGGTACATGGACTTTCCTGCATGCCATTTTGCATGTTCTCCCTGTGTTTGTGTATTACCCCCCACACTGCCCCCACTCCACACCACCACTCCCCCCACTCCACACTCCACCCCCCACTCCACCACTTCCCCCCCACTCCACACCACCACTTCCCCCCCACTCCACACCACCACTTCCCCCCCACTCCACACCACCACTTCCCCCCCACTCCACACCACCACTTCCCCCCCACTCCAAACCACCACACCACCACACCACCACACCACACCACACCACACCACACCACCACTCCCCCACAGTTAATCACTGTGTGTGTATGCAAAGTTAGTGTTGATGGTCATACAACCAGACCTCAGTGTTTGTGTCAATCACATGGGGAGAAAATGTGCATGCATAAAGGTGCTTGCTCCATGTGGGAATCGAACCCAGGTCTTCTGCTCCAAAGACAAGTGTGTAAACCATTACACTAACTGTTTGGCTGCATGTGCCGGACGGACGTTATTAAGTAGTACAATACGTCGGCGTCATGTTCCATTATTGAAAGGCTCCCAAATTTTAGGAAAAAGCACATAAGTACAAATAGCTCACCTGGTTGAGCACTTGTGTAGCGTGTTACTACATAGTCTTTGGACAGGGTTCACATCCCGGTTGGTACATGGACTTTCCTGCATGCCATTTTGCATGTTCTCCCTGTGTTTGTGTATTACCCCCCACACTGCCCCCACTCCACACCACCACTCCCCCCACTCCACACTCCACCCCCCACTCCACCACTTCCCCCCCACTCCACACCACCACTTCCCCCCCACTCCACACCACCACTTCCCCCCCACTCCACACCACCACTTCCCCCCCACTCCAAACCACCACACCACCACACCACCACACCACACCACACCACACCACACCACACCACACCACACCACCACTCCCCCACAGTTAATCACTGTGTGTGTATGCAAAGTTAGTGTTGATGGTCATACAACCAGACCTCAGTGTTTGTGTCAATCACATGGGGAGAAAATGTGCATGCATAAAGGTGCTTGCTCCATGTGGGAATCGAACCCAGGTCTTCTGCTCCAAAGACAAGTGTGTAAACCATTACACTAACTGTTTGGCTGCATGTGCCGGACGGACGTTATTAAGTAGTACAATACGTCGGCGTCATGTTCCATTATTGAAAGGCTTCCAAATTTTAGGAAAAAGCACATAAGTACAAATAGCTCACCTGGTTGAGCACTTGTGTAGCGTGTTACTACATAGTCTTTGGACAGGGTTCACATCCCGGTTGGTACATGGACTTTCCTGCATGCCATTTTGCATGTTCTCCCTGTGTTTGTGTATTCCCCCCCACACTGCCCCCACTCCACACCACCACTTCCCCCCCACTCCACACCACCACTTCCCCCCCACTCCACACCACCACTTCCCCCCCACTCCACACCACCACTTCCCCCCACTCCACACCACCACTTCCCCCCCACTCCACACCACCACTTCCCCCCCACTCCACACCACCACTTCCCCCCCACTCCACACCACACCACCACTTCCCCCCACTCCACACCACCACTTCCCCACTTCCCCCACTCCACACCACCACTTCCCCCCCACTCCACACCACCACTTCCCCCCCACTCCACACCACCACTTCCCCCCCACACCACACCACACCACACCACACCACACCACACCACCCCACCACACCACCACTCCACCACTCCACACCACCACACCACCACTCCCCCACAGTTAATCACTGTGTGTGTATGCAAAGTTAGTGTTGATGGTCATACAACCAGACCTCAGTGTTTGTGTCAATCACATGGGGAGAAAATGTGCATGCATAAAGGTGCTTGCTCCATGTGGGAATCGAACCCAGGTCTTCTGCTCCAAAGACAAGTGTGTAAACCATTACACTAACTGTTTGGCTGCATGTGCCGGACGGACGTTCTTAAGTAGTACAATACGTCAGCGTCATGTTCCATTATTGAAAGGCTTCCAAATTTTAGGAAAAAGCACATAAGTACAAATAGCTCACCTGGTTGAGCACTTGTGTAGCGTGTTACTACATTGTCTTTGGACAGGGTTCACATCCCGGTTGGTACATGGACTTTCCTGCATGCCATTTTGCAGGTTCTCCCTGTGTTTGTGTATTACCCCCCACACTGCCCCCACTCCTGAGAACCCCACTCCCCCCCACTCCACACCACAGCACCACTCCCCCCCCACTCCACACCACCACACCACCACTTCCCCCCCACTCCACACCACCACTTCCCCCCCACTCCACACCACCACTTCCCCCCCACTCCACACCACTCCCTCACAGTTAATCACTCTGTGTGTATGCAAAGTTAGTGTTGATGGTCATACAACCAGACCTCAGTGTTTGTGTCAATCACATGGGGAGAAAATGTGCATGCATAAAGGTGCTTGCTCCAAGTGGGAATCGAACCCAGGTCTTCTGCTCCAAAGACAAGTGTGTAAACCATTACACTAACTGTTTGGCTGCATGTGCCGGACGGACGTTATTAAGTAGTACAATACGTCGGCGTCATGTTCCATTATTGAAAGGCTTCCAAATTTTAGGAAAAGCACATAAGTACAAATAGCTCACCTGGTTGAGCACTTGTGTAGCGTGTTACTACATAGTCTTTGTACAGGGTTCACATCCCGGTTGGTACATGGACTTTCCTGCATGCCATTTTGCATGTTCTCCCTGTGTTTGTGTATTACCCCCCACACTGCCCCCACTCCACACCACCACTCCCCCCCACTCCACACCACACCACCAGTCCCCCCCACTCCACACCACCAGTCCCCCCCACTCCACACCACCACTTCCCCCCACTCCACACCACCACTTCCCCCCACTCCACACCACCACTTCCCCCCACTCCACACCACCACTTCCCCCCCACTCCACACCACCACTTCCCCCCCACTCCACACCACCACTTCCCCCCCACTCCACACCACCACTTCCCCCCCACTCCACACCACCACTTCCCCCCCACACCACACCACTTCCCCCCCACACCACATCACACCACATCACACCACACCACACCACACCACCCCACCACACCACCACACCACCGCTCCACACCACCACACCACCACTCCCCCACAGTTAATCACTGTGTGTGTATGCAAAGTTAGTGTTGATGGTCATACAACCAGACCTCAGTGTTTGTGTCAATCACATGGGGAGAAAATGTGCATGCATAAAGGTGCTTGCTCCAAGTGGGAATCGAACCCAGGTCTTCTGCTCCAAAGACAAGTGTGTAAACCATTACACTAACTGTTTGGCTTCATGTGCCGGACGGACGTTATTAAGTAGTACAATACGTCGGCGTCATGTTCCATTATTGAAAGGCTTCCAAATTTTAGGAAAAAGAACATAAGTACAAATAGCTCACCTGGTTGAGCACTTGTGTAGCGTGTTACTACATTGTCTTTGGACAGGGTTCAGATCCCGGTTGGAACATGGACTTTCCTGCATGCCGTTTTGCATGTTCTCCCTGTGTTTGTGTATTACCCCCCCACACTGCCCACACTCCTGAGCACCCCACTCCCCCCCACTCCACACCACCACTCCCCCACAGTTAATCACTGTGTGTGTATGCAAAGTTAGTGTTGATGGTCATACAAGAAAATGTGCATGCATAAAGGTGCTTGCTGCAAGTGGGAATCGAACCCAGGTCTGCTGCTCCAAAGACAAGTGTGTAAACCATTACACTAACTGTTTGGCTGCATGTGCCAGACGGACATTATCAAATAATTAAATACGTTGATGTCATGGGTTCTATTATTGAAATGCTTCCAAATTTTAGGAAAATCACACAAGGACAGATAGCACATGGCACTAAGAGAATGACTGAAGTTCCTGAGGTTATTGTGAGCATGGGTTCAAATCTTGCATGGACTGCATTTTAAATACAATATTCAACCAAGAAGAGTAAATAGGAGTTCGAATGATGGGAAAAAGAGTGTGGACTTAGCTCAACTGGTTAAGGAGCAGTCATTGAGATCCTGGGATTATGGGTTCAATTCCCTTATAGTCCAACATTTAAGGGTCCACATCCAAAGTGAACACTGAAAAACACCAAGAGCTACTAAATCTCACAGGGATGTGTGGCGTAGTGGTTTCATTCACAACCGTAAGGTTGTACCAGTCTGGTGGCGGCCGGTTCGATTCCACCTCGCAGTCCCAAGAGATTACTCACTGGTGTTGGTGTGGTGGTGGGAAACGGGGCTGGGCTTGTGTCCCCCCGGAAATTCACAGACATGACAGGAGGGGGTTATGTCATTTTATTTCACACATTTTCCCCCAAAATTTATTAAAAAAACCATAAAAAAAATGACAGGGGTTCACTCCCAGGAAAGTCCACCAGACAGTTGGGGTCCAGGTGTCCAGTAACTGCTGCTTAAAAATCATCCGCACATTAATTAGACTTCTGTGTGAGTAATGTGTGCACATAATGTTTTACATGTTAACATGTGACTTTAGTGAAAAACACATTCACCTGTTTGCTGCTTTCTCAGGCTGAAGCCAGTCCAAGTCAACTGCAGCTGTTTGGAGCTCTTCAGTGTTGAAATGTTCACACAGAAACTTGATCAACACTCATTTTGGACAAATAATAGTGTTGATCAAGTTTCTGTGTTAACATCCCAACAATGAAGAGCTCTTAAGCTGCAGTTGACTTGGACTGGCTTCAGCCTGAAAAAGCAGCAAACAGGTGAATGTGGTTTTCACTAAAGTCACATGTTAACAATGGAAATCAATGCAGACACATTAAACAGAGGCTCTGTTGACAAGTGCTGTTAACGTCCGTCTGAGGTGATGAAATCACAGGTGAATCCTAATTTACTGCTCCATAAACAAATACTGGATTCATGGTTTGGTCCATAAAATGTCAGAAAATGTTGATCTGAAAATGATGATGTTCTGAAATGTCTTGTTTTGTCCACAAACCAAGAAACCAGATTGCTAACCGATTTGCCAAACCACGACAGGAGGTGGTCGGAGACACACTGTGACAATATTGAACAGAAGTGTAAATGCAACTCTGAATTAATAGTTCTGTCCACTAGATGGTGCCAAGTGCTCACTTTCACTAGCACTGTCAGTATAACGCAATATATGATTTTTCAAATATCGTGATAAATCGTATCATGTTGTCTCTGATGATTTCAACATCATTTGTATGTGAAGACAAATGAAATGAAAGGTGTTTGTTTACTGTGGAGCAGTGACTTCACATTAACATTAGCATTAGCATTAGCATTAGCAATAGCAATAGCATTAGCATTAGCAGCAGCAGCAGCATGTGGTGGCATGTGAACACCTGTGATCAGATCACTCAGGTCGGATGTAAACAACAGTTGTAAACAGAGTGTCAACAGAACATCAGAGAAATGTGTGGATCATTTTTAAGCAGCAGTTACCACATGTTTGTCCCCGCTGCTCCTCGTCCTCCATGTGTTTCCTCCTGCTCCTGCTGGCTCCAAATGGCAAACAGGAAGTGGAAGATTCCAAATGGATTTATCTAAACTGCCCTCCAGTGGACAAACGTGATATTACATCATTCATGGCTGCTCAACTGTTGAAACTGCCCTCCGGTGGACAAACATAATATTACATCATTAATGGCTGCTCAACTGTTGAAACTGCCCTCCGGTGGACTCTCACGTTTTTTACCATTTTTGTACGACATACTATACTATGATGATTTTGACCATTTTTGGAAGATGACATTTTTTATCAATTTTTGGACGACATACTATACTATGATGTTTTTGACCAATTTTGACTATTTTTTGACGACATACTATACTATGACGTTTTTGACCATTTTTGGACGACAAACTATATACTAAGACGTTTTATAAATTTTTGGACGACATACTATACTGTGACGTTTTTGACCAATTTTGGACAACATACTATACTATGACGTTTTTGACCAATTTTGGACAACATACTATACTATGACGTTTTTGACCAATGTTGACCATTTTTGGACAACATACTATACTATGATGTTTTCGACAATTTTTGGACGACATACTATACTATGATGTTTTTGACCAATTTTGGACGACATACTATACTATGATGTTTTTTACAATTTTTGGACGACATACTATACTATGATGTTTTTGACCATTTTTGGACGACATACTATACTGTGATGTTTTTGACAATTTTTGGACGACATACTATACTATGATGTTTTTGACCATTTTTGGACGACATACTATACTGAGATGTTTTTGACCATTTTTGGACGACATACTATACTATGATGTTTTTGACCAATTTTGGACGACATACTATACTATGATGTTTTTGACCAATGTTGACCATTTTTTGATGACATATTATACTATGACGTTTTTGACCAATGTTGACCATTTTTGGATGACATACTATACTATGATGTTTTTGACCATTTTTGGACGACATACTATACTATGATGTTTTTGACCATTTTTGGACGACATACTATACTATGATGTTTTTGACCATTTTTGGACGACATACTATACTATGATGTTTTTGACCAATTTTGGACGACATACTATACTATGATGTTTTCGACAATTTTTGGACGACATACTATACTATGACGTTTTTGACCATTTTTGGACGACATACTATACTATGATGTTTTTGACCAATTTTGGACGACATACTATACTATGACGTCTTTGACCATTTTTGGACGACATACTATACTATGATGTTTTTGACCAATTTTGGACGACATACTATACTATGACGTTTTTGACCATTTTTGGACGACATACTATACTATGATGTTTTCGACAATTTTGGACGACATACTATCCTATGATGTTTTTGACCAATTTTGGACGACATACTATACTATGATGTTTTTGACCATTTTTGGACAACATACTATACTATGATGTTTTTGACGACATACTATACTATGATGTTTTCGACAAATTTTGGACGACATATTATACTATGACGTATTTGACCAATTTTTACCATTTTTGGACGACATACTATACTATAAGGTTTTTGACCAATTTTGACCATTTTTGGACGACATAATATACTATGATGTTTTTGACCATTTTTGGACGACATACTATACTATGAGGTTTTTGACCAAATTTTGGACGACATACTATACTATGATGTTTTTGACCATTTTTGGACGACATACTATACTATGACGTATTTGACCAATTTTGACCATTTTTGGACGACATACTATACTATAAGGTTTTTGACCAATTTTGACCATTTTTGGACGACATACTATACTACAAGGTTTTTGACCAATTTTTAAAATTTTTTGATGACATTCTATACTATGACATTTTTGACCAATGTTGACCAATACCCTAACCCTTTGCTGGTAAAATGCATTGCGGCATATGCACCTCATAATTCAGATGTGAAGTGTATAGCAGAGAGATGCAGGAAAAGACAGCTATCAAAACCACATTTTTTCATTTTTATTTCTTCAATGCTTAATACCATGGACATGAGACCTTTGAAGGAATATATCTTTATATAATAATCATTAATAATCGTAATAATAATAATAATAATAATAACAATGATAACATAAAGTCTGCATCGGTGCTGTGCGGAAAAAGAACAGATCTTTATTAGAACGAGGCTGGACCTGAACATTCCAAGATCAGAATTAGAAATTACAAACAGAAACCATTTGACTTTGGAGGCAATCCAGCAACAGGTAGCAAGGTCATTGTGATGGAAGTTCTTTTCTTTTTTTCTTTTTTTTGTTTAAAAGGATTTTTAAAACATTTACAAGACACCTAACATTCCATTCAACTCCTATTAAAAACAGAGAGAGAAAGAAATAAAGAAAACAATAATCCAAACTTTTGACTGCTCTTGGTAGTGCATGGTCGTCTAGGTGCAGCTTCCATGTTGACTGACATTATATATATATCCATCTCTCAATGTCCCGCCACATTACCTGTTTATTCCAGCCTTAAAAAAAACTTAAACAGAAACAGAAAAAAAAGAAAAAGGGAGCGATTGGTTTTTGTTGCCTTTCGTTTCTCAACTCTGTGTGTGTGTGTGTGCGTGTGTGTGTGTGTGTGTGTGCTAACCGTGTGAGAGATTTGTAAAAAGACAACGCCTTCAAATGATGCTGTACAGATGTGTCACTGCCCACACGACCAATGATATGGCAAAGTCAACAGAAAGACTTCTTGGGTTTTTTCCAGGCCTTTTTTTTTTATTCCGGAGCCAGGGTGGTTGACGTGATAGGACTGGCATGCATCTCCCAGTCTACAAGATGAACTTCCCTAAGAAGAACCCGATGAAGATGGCTGCTATGACAACGAGGAGGGAGGGCAGGGATGCAGTGGTGGCTTCTCGGCCGAGGAGGCTGGTGGAGTTTGTCGTCATGTGGTCTGAGCGGGGAGCCTTTCTCATTCTAATACCGTCCTCCTGTACACAGGGAATAACATCATCAAAACGTTGACAAGAATTCCACACAATCTGTACAAATCTGTACCAACAGCCACACATTTTCTCACAAAAACACACTCAAAAATATATTTGTGTGTGTGAATAAAGCACAAAAGCCTTATAATAGTTTGTATTTCCATGCATTGGGAACACTGCACATTATATTCTAAATCATAACATGAAGAAAAAATTATAAATGTTTTAACTACTTTAGAGAACATTTACAAATAATAATAACATCATGAAAATGTACAGAGGTGCCCACATTTTTGCTTAGACTGTACATGAATAATAACCTTGAAATAATAATTCTCAAACTACCAATCAACAGACAGCAGTGTGTCGAGCTCCACTCTTTAGGTGTCGGACCACAGTGTGTGGAAATAGGGTTTTTGAAAACTAGTCATTCTAGGTGATTATTGGCACTTTTCCATTATGCAGTTCCATCACTACATGCTCTACTTGACATGGCTTTGCATCAGGCATGTCACTTTCCATTACTTCTTAGTACCACCCCAAGGTGGGCGGGGTCGTCTTAGCACGGCGACAAACTGCAGCGATGTTTTAAACCAAACGCAGGAATGTGTGCACCTCATTGACGGACCACGGTATATATTTGCGCACATCGGCCATGTATGCTTGTTATAGCGCTCTTGCTTTTTTTTCAAGAATAGTGGGCTTGATTCCTGTGTCGGACGTCACGCTCATGACTGACCAATCAGTGGCCAGCAGTCTGTTGACGTCATATTTCAGTATTGGCTTAGCTAGCTTGGAAGCCCAGATCAGGTACCAAAGAAGCACCAGGTACCACAGTGACAATGTTTCTGAGAGCGAAAATGTGCATTAATGAAAGGAACAATAATCATTTACAACAGCCAGACCTTTAGTTGTCGGTTCTCCTCAACCAGCTTGCTCATCTCGGATTGCAGCCTCTTGCACTTGTCCTGCACTTTCTTCATCTCTGCGTCGTCCTGCTGGGCAGCGGCGGCACCGGTCACTGTGGCCGCTGTAGGATCGGCCTTTGCAGAGTTCATCATCGGGGCCACTTTAGTTGCCTCAATGTCATTCTGCCAGACAAGGAGAGAGAGAGAGAGAGCGAGAGAGAGAGAGAACCACTGATGTGAAATCCAGCATGTCGAGAGCCAAAGAGTGAGGTTAGCCTCTAGACGAGAGGCTCTGCCAAAGAAAGGCAGCGGCTCACAGTGCCAGATCAAAGACACCAGGGAGGAAATGCTCCACAAGTCATGTCTGAGGTGGCTTTATAATGTAGGGCAGAATAAATGACATCAGAGGGAAAATACAATAACTGACCATCAGAACGCAAGACGGGATATGAAGTTATTTTCTCTCGAGTCATAATGCAAAACCCATTCTGTTAAAGCAAAAATAAAATCACTTGTGACTAAAATAAGTGACAAACATATTCAGTCAAAAGTCAAGAGGACTGTTGCTATACAACACATTCAACACTGAGCTTTTCAGTCCGACCAAAACCCTTTGTGTGAAAGGGAACTTTTCTATTTTGCTTCTCAAGACATTACCAATGGCAGGGCTTGATGCTGACATTTCCCCAAACAGCACATGAAAAATCAAACAATTTAGGGGCACACACATTATTCTTATTTATATCTCACTTTAGAATACTGAATACAATCCTTAAATGTATGTTATATTGTATTCCATTAGATTTCATCCACATTCGTCTGTTCATCGTTCAGTGGAAGTATTATATTCAATAATAATGACGTGTTCATTCATTCATTATCCACATGAGTGGAGGCTCGTGGGGAGCTGGAGCCAATCCCAGCTGACTGTGATGTTCAGTTGACTCTTTATCTTCAGCATGCAAGACTCCTGTGTTGAGCAAGTAACTGCCTCACTGACCATTTTTGTAGTCACACGTTTGTGAGTAGATATATTTAACAAGTCACACACATCGATTTTTACTCGCACTGCACTGAAAATTCTGACTTTTTCTTTCCTTCTCTTGAAGCTACACATAACAGGACCAAATGTGTTATTGCTGCTCCTCAGTAAGCATTTTGTCATGATATAAATTCTAATATAACTCTTCTCACTACATAAGGTGACAGTGGTAGAGAGAGTTGTCTTTCAACTGGTAGGGTTCGATTCCCAGGTCCACTAGTCAACATGCCAACGTGTCCTTGGGCAAGACATTTAAGCCCAAGTTGCTCCTGACATGAACGTGTAGTAAATAGCGGTGGACACGTTTCTCTGGAAACAGTAGGGGTGTAACCGTACACAACAGTCATCCTAACTCTAACCCTGCGTCAACTGCTCGTTCTGTTGCTGCTGTAGAAACCAGCACTAGATACTTCATAAGCTGTGTCGCGACCTATGAGCATACACAGAGGCGTTTATACTCAAAGTCATTACAGCATTCGCCTCAATGGCAGTGGACATACAACCAAAATATTCTCTGAACATTGTTTTGGGTTTGGCATCATGGTTTTTAACATGAGATAGAGTGGCCTACTTTTCCACTGGTGCTGTACTTTTAACTAATTTCACATTATTGCAATGGCCTTTTCTACTGGTTTTTTTTCTTCTTTGAAAAAAGTCCATGGAGAAAATCATGATCATTTTGTGGAAATAAGCTTTTCTTTATGTGTAGGAGCAGCATAACTTACCACTTTATCATTTTCAGAAGGCAGCTCGAAGACACATCTCAGCTTGGAATCCATGAGATCATCAGGTTTTGCATCTTTCCACTAGTGGAGATGAAAAATGGGCATGTTATTCATCAAGTTAAACTGCTAGCAGCTGGAATCCACGCACGCATGCACGCACAAAGCAGTTATAACCTCAGACATGTTTTCCTACACAACAGCCTCACACTGTTTAGAAGCAAAGAAACATTGGTGTTCAGGTCTACATTTTTAAAACACACATTTTTCCAAAGTTATTAAGTCTTCAACTCCAAAGAAATGTTTTGTGATTTCATCAACACCATGATTGGGCATAGGATGATAAAAAAAAAACATTTCCCACCACGATTATCCCGACCAAAATGATTGTGATTCAGAATATTAATGTGATGACAAAAAACACTTCCACTATAATTAAAAATAATTAATTTAATAAAGATCGAGCGTAAGACAGGATCCTCAAGTTACTCATGTGAAACGTTTAGGATTCTCTCTTTTTTTAAATCACATATAACAATCACAATAAAAACTCACCATTACCTTACTGTAAGTATTGCAATCACGATGACCAATGATAATAGTACATTGTCCCATTACTTACCATTATAAACAAGTTTGGAACTCAGAGTGCTCATAAAGCATATCATTACTCTAAGTTAATGCCATAGAATGTATTTATTCATCTGTATAAAATGTTTGATTCAAGTTTGCGTATAAGGACTGGTCAACACTTTATTCCTCTGAACTTACTCCTCATTGAAGAGGAACCACTTCATGAACAAGGCTATACAGTATGAACAGATTTTACTGACTGAGCCTTTGCTGACCTCTGGTGGACATTTTACATACATTTTACTACATGCTTTCACAGTTAGTTATGGTTTTGTTACTCAGCATAATGATATAAAACATGATCATCTATAAACTTTTTTAAAAATGAATAAAACATGGCAGTTTAATTTATACAAAGTTATGTTTGAAAATTGATTTTCCAAACTACTAAAAAATAAAATACACAATACAAGTGCCCATAATTTACAGCCAACTGTGGTGAACAGTGTTTAGAAGCAGGAACGGCATCAGAAAAGTCTTTCATATTTAGTGGTAGGTAGGTAGAGTAACCATAAAAGATGGTGCACTTTCGCAACACACATGATTGCAACACATTTTATAAAATAACTTTTTAATATTATTAATAATAATAATAACAATAATAATAATAATAATAATAATAACTTACCAAAGCATCCATGTCGGAAGCATTTGGTGGAGCAAAAATCGTCTGCACCATAAATTTATGTTTACTTTTCTCGTTGGGGTCGTAGTCGAAAGGCTGCAACATGACTGTGAAAGAAACAAACGACAAATTATGGTGATACATTTTTACGTTATTTACTTTACAGATAGAAGCATACAGATGTTAAATATGTGTGTTAAATAGGGCAAGGAAATATAAATCGTGACATGAGAAAATAATACCGTCTTAGATCGTGGATATCGTCATATTGTGATAAGGTGCCCGTGTCTCAACAAGACATCGAGCTTTACATGAGAATAGACTGCAGAATGTTGAAGAAACACTGGTTGCAAGGCAGTGACACTTTCCTGTAGCCCAAACAGCTGACCATCGTACCAGTTCACTCTGCTACCCCAAGGGAGGATGCCAAAAATGAAACAGTTGAGGAAAGTTATTTTGGTACATGGAAACTGAATTTTCCCAATATGGTCTTTTTCTTTTTGTTCCAAAAAAACTGAGCACTATCTAAAACCATTTATAGCTAACAACGCAAAAAAAGAAACCCCCGTCTGTGTGAACGCGGTAAAACACAAGCAAGAAGATATCGTGAGAGATAATTTCTGTAATATATTAAGAGATCAAACCTTGTTCAGCCATTCTCGTTTGGAAATTAACTTCATCTTGGGAGCTTCTTTAAAGTTTAGTTTAGAGTTTAGTTTCAACAGCACACAGCCTTGTTTTTGCAAATATAACTCTTACATCAGCAACAACAACAACCTTTTTTGGGCAGCTTTTATAATTTTGTTCCATAAAAGTCTTTCGGAAAACTTACCAGAGATGTTAACAGTTGCTCCAGGATCAATGGCGCCGCTGTTTGGTCGCACACAGTACCTGCGTGGTGCAGTCGTCTTAACCTTAAAACATACTCTTCTGTCAGAGGGATTCTTCAGTTTGAGGTTGGTTGTTACGACGTCCGTAAAAGGACCTGATGGAGAGAAGATAAGCAAATTATAACACTCTTCTTTTATATGTCCACTAACAAAAACTGGAACTACTACCATAAATGTGTGAAACCTCCATCAACCAGTCAAGATGCACAAAAATTAGAGATGCACCGAAAATTCAGTGAGCGAAACATATCGGTTGAAGGCGGCAAAAGACTTTCATCACAGAAACAAAACCAGATTCAGATAACTTCATTAGTCCCTGAGGGGCAATTCGGTTTACAGCCAACCATCCATCCATGAATGAGTTAAAAATTGAAAAAGTGCATTAGCATTCACTATGCATTGTTAAGAATAATAAATAGACAAATAAATAAAATAAATATCATGATTCATCATGATTTTTCACTTTATACACAACACTCTAAAAAGGTGGGCTCACCCACTTTGCACGCCTCACACGTCACCCAGGTTCTCCAGCCTTTGCCACCTTGGTCTAAAAAAAAAAAAGTCTAGGGAAGACCCAGCTCGTTGTCCGATATGTTCGAAGAGATCCTCCTAAACATTTGAATAGGTTCTAGATTGATTTATTCTTTGAAACATGAATGTTAATCTATAGTATAATATAATTGCAATGCCTTGACTTTAGTGAGGTAAATTCACATAGTCCCAGCTAATAACAAAATTAGATAAAGAAAAAAAAAAAAACACGTCCGTGGGGGACGATGACAACAAACCCATAGTATAAGGAGTTGAGATGCCGCTGAAAAGTCGCTAGGAGGAGTCGGAAAGTTGCCTAAGCAATATGCATCACTAACTGAACACTACCATGAAGATCAAGGAACTCTCCAAGCAAGTGAGGGACAATGTAGTTGAGAAGTACAAGTCAGGGTGAGGTTATAAAAAAATATCCATATCTTTGATGATCTCCAGGAGCACCATCAAATCTATCATCGCCAAATGGAAAGAACATGGCACAACAACAAACCTGCCAAGAGACGGCCGCCCACCAAAACGACCGGGCAAGGAGGGCATTAATCAGAGAGGCAGCACAGAGACCTGAGGTAACACTGGAGGAGCTGCAGAGTTCCACAGCAGAGACTGTTGGATCTAGGACATAGGACGACAATAAGCCGTACGCTCCATAGGGTTGGGCTTTAGGGTAGAGAGGCCAGAAGAAACAAAATGGCACATTTTGAGTTTGCTAAAAGGCATGTGAGAGACTCCCAACATGCATGGAGGAAGGTGCTCTGGTCTGATTTCTGAGTTTTTCCTCCTTGGGACACGCCCCAGCTCCACAAAATGTCTAATGAAAAATGGATTTAATAATATTTAAGAAATCCTTCCAACAGTCCGACATAAAAAATAATTTCAGTAAAATGGCTGAGAAGCCAAAAAGGACAGAACGCTACCCTCTTTAATGACACGCTTCATCTGTGGGAAACACACAGGCCTGTAGTGTTTTGATGCTGTGGTTCAAACTAGAACTAAAAAGATTAGTTGAAAAACACCGTCAGACTGAAACTCAATTTGGCCGACATGATTAAGAGTACTAATAGAATAAAAGAATCCTTTGCTTCAAGCTCAATTCCGTTAAAATTTTAGAATAAATATATTCTTTCAAAGGGGATAAATGAAGCAACAGCTCATGAAAAAATGGCCCTGCTTTTTGAATCAATGATAAACTTTCAATATCTAAATGTTTTATTGTTTGGAATTAAAGTGAGTGAAAGTTTTTGAACCACTTTTTAGTCAGAGAAATAATTTTTAGCTTAAGAAAACTGTGTTATTTTTCAAAATTAAAAAAAATGCATTTGATGTTTCCTCAAACCTGATGGAGGGATATTACTTTGGATAAATGCAAGATATAACATGAAACATTCATTAAGATTGGCTACAACTACACCAACTAATTTCAGCGGTCTACAGAAGCAACAGGCCAAATTACCTGAAGCCATTAGGTTTCTCTACAGGTCGCTAATTCCATAAAGATGTCTCATATATTACAAAAAAAACATCTTGTGACAGAGCTGGCTTCATATTATGTCCTTAACCATGGACAGCACATCCAACTTTGATGGCTCATGTCATGTGGAGAACAACTTTACGCCAAATCAGAGATACCCCAAACTGGATCATCACAATTAGCATGGAATAAACATATCCCATGATGCGGGGTTAGCTAATATCACAGCATGCGTGCCATGGCAAGGTCAACTGATTTTACCTGCAACAGCATTTTGCCAACAGTCATTTGAGTATTTTTTTTAACCTCTTCTTCTCTGAGCCCTCTTTTTGGAGTCCCTGCTCACCTAATAACTCTGTGATTCTGCAGCGTCTTCAGTTACGCAGCGCTATAGCTCTGGCTTACCTTGGTCAATGTGGGTGATTGACAGCTCTTTATAAACCTCTAAGACGATAGAACCAGGCTCTGGTCTCCAAATGCATGTGAATCACTTCACTAACGAGTAAATGTGCTACTGTTTGACAAAGCTGCTCGTGTTACATATGATATTACCACCAATGACCTCTGCTTCCAACACATTAGTGTGTTTTCCACTTGTGGAAAAACAATATAAGATTCTTTCTGTCATTGTCGTACCTGTTTTTTTTCAAAAATTTGTGGTTTTGATGAAGATTGTTAAGAAAATTGCTTTATGAGACTGCTATATCAGTCGGCTTGAGACTTTGTCTCGTTATTAATCCACTCACTGGCGCCTATAGCATATGGGTCATCAAGCTGTATCCCATTCACCAAGGTGAATTTCCAAGCAAAACCTGCTTTATCACTAGGTGACAAGCTGGCAGAGTACGACGAAAACATTTTGCCGTCTGAATTCGTACATGAGAGCCGCCTAACTTCTCAACACTGCTACTTGAACGCTGCATGCATCCGCAACGTTTGAAAACAACCAAGAACCCTATACCACCCAGCACTAATTGGGGATGAGTGAATACGAGAGGTGACCGTTTAACTAATTGAACAGGAAGTGTGGTAGGACAGCACTGTCGTTTTGACATTTTCTGCTTCAAAACCCTCAACTTGTGATTTTTTGTCACCCATAGACAGTGAATGATGGTATTGTGCATCAGCTCAACCCATAGTGTAAGCGTGGTGAAAAAAAACCAGTGAAACACTGAAGAGCAGCAGTGCACATCAGATACACCTACACTGCTAACTCTGAGATGCTGCCTTTGCTCGGGCTGCGTTGGCAGCACCTCTCTCATCTTGTTCCATGTATGCCGAGTTGGGGTCCCCCCAGGCCAGTCCTGTTCTAAAAATATCAGCCAAGGAAAGGAGGGCTGCCCCTGTAGCTTGCTGGAGGAATCCCAGCAGGCGTTCTAAAACAGACCAGCTCTCTGATAAACACAGACCAATTTAGCTCTAGAGAACCTGTGGTCATCTTTCTGCTCCTCGTATTGCCTCTCGGAGACCTAAGTAAAGTCGAACACTTTGATTTCTCCCTGTGTTTCTGTACAAAAGTCACGTCGTCTCCCTTTCAATTAAGTTAAATTTAGTGGTTTAGATTTGATCAAGCTTACATTTAATTTCACGCTGGATGAAACGGGTCAATGATAAATCTCTAACGTAACCAAAATACACTTTACTCCTTGTAGATGAGGTTCAAAATCAGGACTGTAATACAGTACTGCTTGCTAGCATAACCTGCTAGCAAGCAGGGTGTGCTCCTACTTTAGCAGTAATATAAGTTTATGTGTGCGAGAGCATGTAATGAATGAATGAATGAATGAATGAATGAATGAATGAAATTAATTCTACTTTTTGTGAGTGCATAATGCTTCAAATAAAATTTAAAATGTCAACCTAAACCAAGTCTAATATGATCCTACGGACAGATTCCTTAAGTTTATATTATATTTTTGCTTTATAATTTAAATTTCAAGACATTAGCTGTGGCTTTATTAATCGTTTCTTATACAGCTATATACAGCATTAGTTCAGTTGATCTTGAGCAAAAGTAGAAAATACTAATAACATTACGATTGAAATTAAGCACCAAAATCAGTGCACAACCAGGTATGAGTTTAATGTGATGAAGGAAAATGTAAACCGTGTGACTGGCCAGTAAAATCCAGTCTAATGAGAGTACACATTATTAAACAGAATGAGGAGGGCAAAGTGTACACTTGGGCTAAACTCTTGAGATCCTCATTTAAACCTCCACATATCCAAAACAAATTGATTAAATTGACTACTGCAGCCAGACATCTACAAGGCCAAGGTTTCGTTTCACATTTGGAAAACAATCCCTGTTGCTCCAAATGCTTCACATACTTAAATAAAGAAACAACAATATAAAATAAGAAACATATAGCTGGAGCACAAGCTGATGACCCTGAGCAATGGTTAGGATGCATCACAACTAGAAAAAATGTCGACAAAAAATTTGTCGACATGAATCGGTCCTTTTTTTCCGTTGAAGCCCCGTTCCAAACAACCTACTAGATGAACTCTCACTCCAGTCCAGTGGTGGCGGTAAATATGCACTAGAACGCCATTGCAGAGACGAGTGAGTTTAAAACAGAAGAACTCATAACAATGGCAGCAGCAAGCTGTAGCGGGAGCACCGAGGACCAAACAGCAAAAAACACATCTACGGTCTTCAAAAGTGTGGGAATTTCTTTTGCCCTTAACTCTTCTAACAATGCGGTTGTTTGCAGACTATGTAAATTTACCTTGGCGGACCACAGCAGTACATCAGCGATGTAGAGCTGCAACTAAGGATTATTTTCATAATCGATTAATCTGTCGATTTTTTTCTCGATTAATCGATGAATCGTTTGGTCCATAAAATGTCAGAAAATGTTAAAAAACATTGATCGGTGTTTGTCAAAGAAAAAAGCTTCAAACCAATTATCGATTATCAAAATAGTTGGCGATTAATTTAGTAATCGATTAATAATCGTTTCATCGATTAATCGTTTCAGCTCTACAGCGATGCATAAGCATTTGAAATGAAAAAACCCTGGAGCGCCGTTTCAGGATGGCAGCAAAACTCTGTATCCGCTGATGAGTTTCCCCCTTCTCCCTCTTGATAAATGTTTGTTTATCAAGCAGTCGCAGAAGTAAACCAAACATAGACAGTTGTAATAAATGTTGATATTTTAACAACAAATGTTTTGATATCCATACTGTGGGAAAAGTTACATTGATGAAGTAATGTGAAATAATCTGAAACTGAAAAACAATCGTTAGATTAGTCGTTAGATTAGTCGACTAATTGAAAAAATAATCGATAGATTAATCATTTGAAAAATAATCATTTGGGACAGCTCTAATCCCAACCTGAGGTTAAGGGCCAAGGCCCAACCTAGGCCTATTTTTTTAGACAAAGATACAGGTAGCCTTACAAAATCCTACAAAATTGCCCATGATTAAAGGAGCTTGTTATTGCCCTAACCGTAAACTGTCCACATTTTGCTGGAGAACACCTTCCTCCACCTACACCTCAATAATGAAGTCACATAGAAGACATGACAAAACCTTGTCCTTATTTGAAGCAAATAGAGACAGTTGCCATGTAGCTTCTTCTTTGCAGCCTGTACCATCATCAGGTGAAGGATATGGAACGTAACAATGTTTAAGGTGAAGCAATTTCACATAGGATACCTCATCACTAAAACTAAATAACTATACCCCACCCTAAACTATCCTCCTGCAAGTCTGGTATTTGAACTGGTGACCTTTCTAACAATCATGTCAGGTCCAAGCTACAACCACAGCCCACTCATACTAAATCTTAACCAACAAACAGCCTCATAGAATCAGCCAAACAATACGTCCAGAGATTCTTGGTACTTTGTAAGACACTGGTACATTCAGCAACAATACTACAAGTGTCTCAGTGACAAGGAGAAATGCAGATGTCCAACCTGGACAAATAAAAAAATGCAGAGAAGAATTCTAGGTCAAAATGAACAATAGTTGTATTGCACTTTTCAGTTACTGGGACTGTTTTACAATACCACCAACCAGTTTTGTAGTAACCAAGATCAGTCTTGATCTCTTCTTGAAGTTCTTGGTCTCGTCTCAGACTCTTGCCCAGCGAAGACCACAGGGGGCAAGTAACCCTTAGCAGTTATGAAAAAAGGCTACCTGTGCCCACCAGGGTTTACGTTAGCCAGCACACTGGCCAAAGAATTGCTGCCGGCCAAAATGTCCGGTGGAAAAGTGAAAAAAAAAAAAAAAATTCAATCAACTATTAAATATTAAATATTCAGATGTTAACAAGCATTTTTTTTAATTTTATCTTGTCGAGAGTTTCCTGTGTTATTATGTGGTCTTGTGAGCGATGCAGTGCAAATCAAGCTCTGGGTAATGAGTGCATCAGCTTGATGATGAACTAAACAGGATTTCTAGACCTAAACAGACGTCTCTGGGCCAGTTATTTTATTAAGAGGCCAAGGGATTTTGGGGAAATCTACCCTGACTGGGGTAAAGCTGGGGAAGATCACCACCATAATTCTTGCTCCAAAACTGAATCAAAACAGCCCGAAGAAGCCGCCTCACCGAAGACAAAGTCACAAGGTTGCTGAGGATCGCAAGTTGTCAAAGTCTTGGACAATTCTGATTTCACAAAAACAGCCAAACACTTGTATGTAGGTTTATCTAGGTTTACGGAAAGTTGCTAGATTTGTAGCTAGTCAATTTATTATTTTTACCATGCCTTTTTTAAAGTCACTGGGGATCTGTAAAGTCGCTAAATATGCACATGGAAAAGGCATGAAACGTAAACAAACAGACATTATTTCCTTTTCATTCTGTCTCTGTTTACTGTTATTAGAGCCAATGCTTGTTTTCTCATTATGGAGAGCCACCATCGTGATGCCATGCCCTCACCCTGTCAGACAAACTAGTCTCTTGTAGGTTACAGGCTAAGTCTGGTGTGTGTGACACGTGTGTGTGCTGTAGGAGGTACGAGACGTTAGTGTTGCGTGCAACACCAGAGAGGTACGAACGCATTATTTAAAAACCAGGAAGTGTATCGTCATTAGCAACATATGCAGATCTCACAGGCTGTTATTGTTGTAAATTAGACTGTGACAGCAGGATGATTTAAATTAGGGATGCACCGATTAATCGGCCAGTGACCGGAACCGGCCGATTTTCACGTGATCGGCCGCAATCGGCGACCGGCCCACCAGACAGAAATACTCCGATTTTAATAAGCCGGTGAAATGCACCCGCATCGCGCAGCATCAGCAACACACGTGCACGCGGTTACACGCACATGTAGTAGAGTGTAGGGCTGGGCGGTATACTGGTAAAGTCGGCAAGTTGACAAAAACTGCTACCGCACACACCATGGTTGCCGCTTCGTCTTTCCTCATCGTCTCTTTCACTTCTTGTTACAGAGGGCATGGAGTCACGTGACTACACACGCTGTACACAGCCGAGTGTCTTAAAGGGACATGAACATAGTGATAGCCTGCCTACATACACACACAGCCAAAAACAACTTTTATTTCATTTTATTTTTCAATTACCGAATATATCGACATGGGCAAAATTACGTCGATTATCGTCTTAAATTTGGATAACGATAAATTTTTGATATATCGCCCAGCCCTAGTGGACAGTGATCAAAATGCAGACCTTTTTTTGTTTTGCCCTGGTTGACAGTAGTGATGGGATCGGCAGTTCATTTGAGTGTAGGGAATCACTTGAATCAGTTCATTAAAATGATTCAAAATATTTGTTCACCGAATCGTTCAGAGCTTAGCAGGACCCCAGTGCCCTGCTACGTGACTCACCTCCTCCCTGAGTGCAGTACATTCGCCGTGACGTGCCCGGTGGAGATCAGGGGTTAGTCCGGTTCCAGTGTCAATGGTCTTCGCGGTCTATTTTGGTTTGTTTAGAAATATGCGTATGTGAAAGCAAACCGTAACCACGTCTGTTTGCAACATTGTAACATTTTTCGGACTGGTGCAGACCAAAGCAATCGAACTACAGGTGTGAATTCACCCTTGGTCTCAATTGGTGTTGTCTCGGCTATAACAAGGGGCTTGGGTAGGAACACATCCCAATTATACCAATATCCAACCACTGCTGTGTAATCCATATCAATATTGCCAGAGTGTTAGGACTACAGAACAAGAATACATAGACAATTAATAATTATTGTTAAAAACACTCTGGCCAAGTTGACTCCCGGTAGTGCACATGGATTGACGTGACGTTGCCAATCGCTACCACGTTGGCAGATCACTAGCTTGTGTTGGTTTCCAAAACTGTTCTTTATATTAAAAAAGAAAACATATAAAATATATTTCAAGACCTGTGGATCGACTTTAAAGTTATGTGACAAATCACACACAAAAAAAAAAATGCTTTTCTCTGAATCGTTCAGTCCTAGACACCAATACTGACAATCACACATCAACATAATTATGTACCACAATCAAGTCATAAGTCTCTTACATGTAAATATAAACAACGGATGGAAGCACAGAACGTCACCAAAACCACTGCATTAGAGGATTGACAAGTCTGCCAAATGCAAAACAAGGAGATAATGATACAAGAAGAAAAAAGGAGGGGACAGTAATGTAATATAACGAATGCCAACTGCAGTAAAACACCAGCGAACAAGCTAGCCTAGCTAACGTTAACCAATAGGCTACTGACACATCACTGAGCGTTATCAGTGCAAGTCATGCAATCAGTGGTGATCCAATGTGTGCATTTCTTTGGTTTCTTTTGATTAGGGAAACAATGGCGTCGATTAACACACGTTTACACGTTTTTATTACAGCTGACAGGCAGGAGAAACCAACCAGCGTTAGCCAAATGATGCTGGAAATTAGTATTGATACAGTTGTGCACTAGTTAGCCAAGTTTGTCTCCCTAAACACGATTCATTTACAGCAGCTTGACATGGCAAAATGATGCACAAAAGAGGTGTGTCACAATAGACGCGTAATTTGTCGCTAGACAAAAAAGTTAATTTCCTCCAGTATAACGTCCGGGTTATGAGCCGTAAGCATAGTTCGCTGGTGCTGACGCTGGAAGAGCAACATGGTAGTAGCTCATATTTCTGCTGAAGTGTTGAGTGTTCAAATAAACGACATTTTCACTTGAAATCCGAGTTACAAGCACATGTGGTTGACTCGCATTCCTCTGTCACTTCTACGGGTGTTGTCACGACTGGCAAGCCGTCTACACACACGCCGAGTCGGCTTTATCCACGTCACTATAGTACGAGGCTATACAGCGGCCCGCCTCGTCTCTGGCTAACTTAAAATGGCGGTGAATGCTAGCTTGGTAGCTAGCCAGTTCGCTAGCGGCGAAATTCGCCTCTGGAAGGGAATGTGAAATGGTCTCAAACGGACAACTCCGTCCAGGAACGTTTCATTCACCTACCTTTAAATTTGAGGTCGGAGGGAGGGTCAAGAACGAGGATCTGATCCAACTTAGACATTTTATAGCGGAGGGGATGCACTTGATTTCGGTATCGGGGAGTAGCTGACAAGTGGAAACCGTGGGTCCCCTGACGCCACCACTGAGTCAAATGCTGACTGAGCTCCGTGTGTGAACCACTGTGGCTACTAATACTGGAACGCGCGCGTGCACGGCGCTGCTGCGCGCCCTCGTAGCTCAGCAACGGATATGATAAGGGTACAGTAAAGTAGTTATGCTGCAGAGGAAAAACACGAATACTAACCTAGTTAAACTAACTATTTGAGGATCAACAAACAGTTATTGATTTTATTTAGGTCAGGTTACATATAAATACTGTATTTGGGTTTAATACACAGCATATGTTACAGAAGATCACCCCAAGTGCAATAAAACAAAAATAAATTGGAACATAAAAGGCCTGGTTTCTTCCAGTCCTTCATCCAGCTCATGCAAGATTATTCCATCGAGACCAAGTCCATCTATTGATGAAGCCACTTCTTCACACTGACAGCCAGGTATCCTCACTGCAGTGAATGGGTACATTCCTCTTCAATGGCAAAGGAAAGTCATATTTTTATGTGAACATGCATGCTTGCATTCTATCTCCCCTTTAGTAACCCTAACACAGAAAACAGTAGGGGAAGGCTGTCACTATTATCATTATATTAACATTATACTAATCATCATTATTATTAGATGGGAAAATATTAATTGTTTAGATCCCCTATTTCATCTGTTCAACAAGCAAAAACTCAAAAATGATTGATGGGCAGCATGTTAATCCTATTTCACTAATGTAATCAAATAAACATTTCCTCTCTGGAGTGTGTGTGTGTGTGTGTGTGTGTGTGTGTGTGTGTGTGTGTGTGTGTGTGTGTGTGTGTGTGTGTGTGTGTGTGTGTGTGATCTTGTCTTTCTATTCCTTTGCGGACCAACCCCTGGAAATTCACCTTATTAGTGGAGACATTTTTCATTGTGGGGACATTATGCCCGGTCCCCAACATGGTCCCCACAATGTGATAAAGACAAAGGGATTTCAAAGGGAAATGTGCTTACATTTCTTACAAAATGAACATGTATTTAGTTACTTGTCAGTATCACATTTGGCTAGATTAAGATGCAGGTTAAGATGCAGGTACTGTGAGTTTTAACTATCAATAGTTAATGGAGAGGACTCCGGGTGTAAACGTCTCCAGCCACTAAAAGGGTAATGCACTGCAGTGTACAGAATGTACCAGTTAACACACAATTGTGTGGTAACAGCTTTATTTAAGGTGACATCAACAAAACATGAATACAAATAACACCAAACTAATTTGTGTTGTGTTTCTAATTGTGAGTTAAAGGTTCTGGCAGAGATAATTAAATGTATACATTTAGTTGAAATGTTCGCTAAGCAAACATTTTCACATAACACTGACTGCAGCAAACGTGTCAACTATACCATGTAACCCAGCTTTCCCCTTGGATTCTGAGGTGGTTAATGTGGTTACTGTAGTCCTGATCTTTGGTAAGATAATATCCCTTTGCTCATTTCCTAGTCTCTTTCAACAGAACTTGAACATATACAATACATATTATCTTCGCCAGTGAGAAAATGAACAAGAAAACGAAACAGAAAAAATAGATGTACAAGTTTATTACATTGATTTAATATACAGAAGTTAACTGGGTCTACAGACGATGCAGGGACTCAAGACTAAGGCATACAGTGTGTACCAGGATCACTGCAGCTAACTGGTACTTTCAAAGTTGACAGTTACATGTACAGTTAGTCTGTACAGATTTAGTCTGGTTACGCATGCATGATTCTAGCAGTATGCACCTTTGTAGCCATGTCATACATACATTTCTTAAAAAAAAACAAAAAAAAAAACAGAACAAAGGCACTTGTGTGGCAGCACAATATACTTGTTAGAAGTGACAAAACTGATGTCTTCTCTCATATGGATGTAAAACAATACTGGTAAAACCTGATATATTGTTTTATACAGTTGGGAAACTATAATGACAGACCATCATTTAATGCTGAATCAATCACAGCCTCACATTTAGGTGGAAAAGTCTTATGGTTGACTTTTGTGTCGAGTTAAACCATCATCTGTGAGACACCAAATTTTTCACAGCTCATATCGTACTCGTGAGAGGATGTGCAGTAATGATTGGAACATTTTCGAGTGAAGTTTGGTGTGACTTCCTGTATGGAGACAATGTGCAATACATTTCATTAGCGAGTCAGCTTGTGGCTAATTACCAACGCAAATTAGCATTGGTGTGGGGTTTTTGATGGATGGGAAGGTGATAAACCAAGTATTCCCATTCAATTTGTGTAAGATTCTAGCCACTGATGACATCACAAAAAATTTCTCAAATTGATACATAAATGGGCAAACCTATTGAAAAAACCCAATCATATCGCTGTAAAATCTCATCGGATTTTAATGAAATTTGGTTAGTGTATGCATTACAGATTTGGAGGCAGTTTCAATTTAACATGGTTCAGTCACTGTAACATTTTCATACTTTGTTTTTTGAAAGGACACTACTCCACTACAGTTCTTTTAAAGTCTGGTTAGTATGTAATACACTGCTGTAGAGACAAGTAAAATACATGCAAGCCTGCTCACTTCATAACGTAACTTCCTTTTCCAGATAAAAAATACCTCTTGTGATTGGCAGTTGTATACAGTCATTCCCTGTAGTGAAATCTCAGACAGTACATTTCAGCACATGGAAAACAAAAACCATGTAAACAATTCTTGTATTGGTCACAGTGTTTCAACGGGGGGTATGAGACGTAAATAAAACTTTTAAAATGTTTAATCTGCAGCAGTACTTTCAATACATAATGCAGTTAATGTGTGTGGAAAGCACATGACAAATTGAAATGCGTTTAAGATATACAGCATGATCAGATTAGCCTCTTGTTTTGTCTTGATAAAAATAACTGATATTAAAAAATGTATCAACAGCAAAAATCCAGCTTTGATGATTAGAATTGGTGCTCAATTTCAGTTACTATATCATAGAAGGTATTATTTTTAATGGGCTTTATTAAACCACCTACATGGAAATCTTAATGTAATTCAGACTAAATACCACCTGAGGGAGACAAACTCAAAACTTTCTGCTTCCAAACTTTTCCATCTGCCACAACTGACTGATGTGAAACACCCACTGACCCCTATAATACTGCTTCTTTATTTCCCTGCTTCATGCCGCAGGTGACCAAATACATATGTGCAAGCTGACATCTGTCCGTCCACTGTGTCATTTTACCCTGGAGTAAGACAGTGTGTGCATTGTGGACATAGTGCTGTGCTGGTGGGAATCCCTGATGCTCTTAAAATGGTGGTACTAGCAGCACCTCCTGGAAGACGAGGCTGGCTGCCGGCTGAGCTGAAAAGACTCGTTGCTGTCCACCTCAGGGTTTTCCAGCGGCGGGATTTGTTTACCTGAACACAACAGTTATGTAGATTGAACAAAGTGTCACTTACAACTTCTGCTAAAAATAAGCCAACTCCTTAACTTCTGGTCAGCTGTCATTAAGGGGAAACTTACTAAGGGTTCCCACACCTTGGTTGACATCAAGTTCAAGGAGTTTTGAAGGACTTTCAAGGCCCACTGTCCCTCAAAATCAAGACCGAGTGTGCTGACACATGCGTATTGGACACGATATAAGTGGTGCCATGCCACCGTTGATAAAAATATATGTATATCGAAGCCATGAATAATCTTTTACTTTCTATAGGTAAAGAAATAAGATATAGAAAAAACAGCAGAAGCTCAACATTATAGGTATGGAAAAAAAACCTACTGATTTTCTGAAAGAGCTCCTCAATGTTGACAGCATTTCTGGCACTCGTCTCGATGAAAATAGCCGCAATTGATTCAGCAAACTCCTTAGCTTCCTTCATGGGAACTTCCCTGTGAATGACAGACACAAAGGTGAGTCTGGGGTCACACTTTCATGATGATGATACATGGAATAAGGTTTCAAAGTGCATCAGAAAACACTGAAACTTAATCGTGCTGCTGATTAAATTTTACGACTTCCTCTCATAGAAGATAAGCATAGAGTAACCTTCTGTAGGGAAAACAAATAAATATTATCAGCAGGAACGTGTGCAAATCTGATTTTATATCACCATTTATATACTGTATGGTTCACTCAAGTTTGTTGTAGTATGTTGTTTTTTTATGGTTCCCATTTTTTAATTTGATGTTTCTGCATCCATCCATAAGTTAGACATAAAAGACAATAAAATACACATTCAGGATTAAACTACGTCAAAACACACACATAAAACAGAACTCTGGGTTAAACGCCAAAGAAAATAGACGTGTTTTAAACAAAATTTAAAAACAAAAAGTAGCTGATCTGTAGATCTTAGTGACCATGAGGGAACATAAAGCTGGGGCAGATCACAAAGATGGGGAGGAATTTATTTTCACGATGACATTTTCGAAGTGCGCTTGCCTTTGCCAGTCAACCATCGCAATACCAAAGAAAGGAAATGTGGAGCGGCATTTTCGGACTGTTCATAGAAAATACAATACCGACTTCCCACCGAAAAGTGAGCTGAGAAAGAGAAGGGTGTAAGAATTTAAATGCCAGTTGTCCAGACAGCAGTCATTTTTCTCACAACATACTTCAATAGTGAAAGCTGGCACTGAAGCATCGTTCTGGGTGAGTCACCTCATAAGTGTGCTGAGGCTGGCTGTCAGCAGCTACTGTCCGCTCAGTGCAAGCCATCAGAGTCAAGTCAGGTAATGACAAAACGTGCACATAGTTGATTGTGTTGTGTTTTGCAATATGGGCTTTTGCATTTTTGTAGTAGGTAGATCATTTTGACTTGGTCATTATATAAGTAGCTCGCATGCTGAAAAAGTGTGAGCACCCCTGCAGTGGACGATGAATAAAGAGAAGACCTACCTGATGTCTCCTAAATCATTTTTGTTTCCCGCTATGGCTACAACTATGTCCTCTGGGCCGTGCTCCTTCAGCTCCTTCACCCACTTCTTCAGTGTCTGGAAAGAGTCCTAAACAACAAAAAGAACACCTTGTGTGTGTATGCTGGCGTTGTTCATTTCCCAGAGGGAACCTCCCAAAGAATAAGTCGCATGCCTGTCTGTCTGTCTGCCTGGTCAATCCTGGGGCATTATACGAAAGTGGCCCACATTTTCCTCAGGCCAAATCACATATTTGTTGCATGAGGTGGTGTTTTTCAGACAATTTTTCCATGAACACAGCAGGAAAGAATTACATTTGTAGACCATGGAAGCAAAGCATCCCAGGTTGATGGGATATACAGTATATATATATATATATATATATCAAGCTTTTAAGTTACAACATGGAAACTAAGGCCAGAATATTTCAACAAGAAATCTAAAAAAGTGGTTGTTAATTATTGACTTATTATTATAGCATTAAGCAGCATTAACTTTTTAACCACACTATGGTGCCAGCACAAACAAGTTTAAATGACTGTTACTCCACTGATCTGGGGATGAGGTGTGTGCTGTTGTTCTCACCAGTTTAGTTATGTCATAGACAACGACAGCAGCAGCTGATCCTCTGTAGTACATGGGAGCTAATGAGTGAAACTAAAAAAAGAAGAAAACAGTTCAAATTGTCAATTTATGACAACAGCAAACATCAGTATCATTCTAGGTCAATATTAAAAATAAATAAAGCAACTGTGACATTTTCCCCAGAGGGCTACAGTGACATACATGAGGGAAATAAAGGGCCACAAATAAAAGACATAATAATAATTAAACCCATCTTTATATGCAACATGCAACATTCCTCCTGATGGATCTGATCACAAGTATGTCTGCAGGGCTCCAGACCTTTTTCACCAGAAGCCCAGTGGCCCCTAACTGAATTTTTTTTGAACGCCGTAAATTGACTTGCAAAACAAACATTCACATTTCCTCTCATTTTCACTGTACCATTTGGTTGCAGTCTGGGGCCCTGCCGTCTTTTCACCTCTGACAATTATTTTCGCAATCATTTAATGTGACAATTCATTTCTCGATTAATCAGAAAGGTATGTGGTCCATAAAACGTCAGAAAATGCTGACTGTTGTGTCCGAAACCTCAAACTTGTGATGTTGTAAAACAACACAAGTCCTTCAGAAATGCTGGCTGTATAGTGTTGAAAGCACTGGAGAAATCAAAAAACATGATCCTCACAGTGCTTCCAGACTTCTCCAGGTGAGAAAGAGCTCTGTCCTGCAGGTAGATGACAGCGTCATCCACACCAATGCTAGGCTGGTAGGCGAATTGCAAGTACGTACATCGCTGGTCTCACCACAGGGCGAAGATGAAACAGCACCAGCCGCTCCAGGATCTAAACCAACAACATGTCTTGTTGCACTAATCATTTTAACAAACAAGACAAATGCCTGAAGTTTTACCAGATACCGTCAAGTTGCACCCCTTTCAAAGCTAACCGGAGAAGTCTTTGGTTGTAAGACATCAGGAGGAGCGACTGGAACGAGCAAATGATAAAAGAAGCAAGAATTTGCCGTGCTCACTCCATATCAGTCAACATTACGTTAATCAGGTAACAAGCTAACATGAATGAAGTAATTATTACTATGCAAAACAATATTAAAAAACAATGTTTGAGAGCAACAGCGCAATTAAACTCAGGTTAACGTTTAACTACCGTAGCTTAGAAGATAATGACTCAGGCCTTGGTTACATTGTAATTATACACGAGGACAACTGTGACACTGTTAACTCCCTGATGCAGTATGACAGAAAAGCAACTGACTCAGGGTGTCATGTGTTGTGTGTAAACTCTAAGATAATGGTGAACAGAAGAATTTAAGAAAGAATTTCTGATGAGTAGGAAGGAACTCACCCGCTCCTGTCCTGCTGTGTCCCAGATCAGAAATTTGTGGAGTTCATTACCACATGGTACCGTCTTAGTCAGGAATGACGCCCTGTGGGTGGTATTGTG
This sequence comes from Microchirus variegatus, assembly GCF_963457635.1. Taxonomy (NCBI): domain Eukaryota; kingdom Metazoa; phylum Chordata; class Actinopteri; order Pleuronectiformes; family Soleidae; genus Microchirus; species Microchirus variegatus. The sequence goes on along the minus strand of NC_139822.1, from coordinate 7,648,629 downwards.
CATTTGACAGAGGGAATACATAAGTACAACCTAGCAGGATAAAAAACATAATATACAACTCTATATTATGTCAAAGATGTGTACTACTTTTGGATTCAATTCATGTTTACTTTTGTATAGTACAACTACAGGTCAGATCTTCGAGCCTATTGAGTGTTTATTGAAAAAATTGTTAGCGTGCACTAGGGCTGGAAAATATACCAATATTACATCTATATCGTAACATGAGACAGGATATGGTTAGCGTTTGGATATCGTCATATCGTGACCAGGTATTTGTGATGACTTTTGCATTGATTGATAATCATTATTATATTGAATACATGTGTGAAATACACTAAATATTATACAAATAGATTAAAAATGCATGGAATTGACAAAATCAAATTTTTTGGTAAAGTCACTTAATAAGACTTCTTTACAGTGGCGGATCTAGAAAATTCTATATGGGGTGGCAAAGCGGGGGCAAGAGGTCTTGGCAGGGTGGCATGGGATGGCGTAAGAAGTGCAATAATCAAACATTTAAAAAAAAAAAACTTAAAAGTCTGAGGACCCTCTTCCTCCCTGTCACTCCATGCCTGTGTCTCACTCTGTGAATCTGCAGCAGCCTCCTCCTCTTCACCCCTCACATCCTCTACTCCTTCACTTATTTCTTTATCTCCTTCTGTGGTCTTCTTCTGCTTTGAGCCTCCTGGTCTCTCTAGTTCACTACCTTCTCCTCCATTTCCCTCCTTCTCTTTCTGCTGTGCACTTTTCTTACTAAAAACCCTTTCAATATCCCCACGTTTTGCTCTCCTTTTCATTGTGAGAAGCTCTGGTTATCCTTGTATCACTACACTGTAGGGGCATGTAGTTAATACGTATAACAAATCTAAAATCAGAAGATATTTATTACACAGAACAGTTTTGTTTCCCAGTTCCCAGTTAGAAATGTAAAGGATGTCACCTGGTTTAACTCATTGCTGTGATAGGTGACAGTAAGTGGTTTTATAGCAGGTCTACTGATTAGCTAATCAAATCAATATCATCCATCGAGCTACAACTGTGTAGTGTGTGACGTAACGCCCTGTGTAAACGTTATGGATTAAAACATGACAGGTTTTATTATATTGTATGAAGCTGTTGTAGTCTTTACTAAAATCAAAACTAATCAAAGAGCAAAGCGCTCTTACAAATCACGAGCGAGCGATTTGACATTTAATTAATGACCGCGCTGTTATCGCTGACGCTGAATCACCTTAGATTACATTCACTATAAATGTAACTTTAAGTTAAATTAGTGTGTTCAAACTTCACCTGGGGATAACTGACTTCACATTCAGATGGTTAGGGGACAGCTCAGTCGCTCCACTCTGTGCCGGGACTCACTGTGTGAACCAGACTGTGAACAGCGCACTGCACCTTTGATGCAGGGCCGTAGCTAAGTGAGTCAGGGGCCTAAGATTATATTTACAATTATTGACTTGGTCAATTTATTCACTACTTTGAAAAGCTTATGGACATAGTCCCGGATGTTTTTACAAGTAAAGTTTTTAAAACACAAAAGTTAGGGGGCCAGCTGAGGGGGGGGGCAATGCTCTAAATTGGGGGGGCAGCTGTCCCCACTTGCCCCCCCGTAGCTCCGCCCCTGCTTCTTGGTCAATTTATTCACTACTTTGAAAAGCTTGTGGACATAGTCGTGGATGTTTTTACAGGTAAAGTTTTTAAAACACAAAAATTAGGGGGGCAGCTGAGGGGGGGCAATGCTCTAAATGGGGGGGGGGGGGCAGCTGTTCCCCCTTGCCCCCCCCCGTAGCTCCGCCCCTGCTTCTTTAATCTTCTTTAATATGAAGCCTAAATATTTTTTAATAATGGTCAAATTCAATGGTCAATTTCATTGTTTCCAACACAAGTAAATACCCTCTATTTAACATTAAAAAGCAAAGAAAAAAAGCAGGTATTATCTGAAATGAAAGGTAATAAGTGTATTTTAATGTAATACAGATCATAAACAGTAGATACTTTATTTTTAGAGTGTATTGTCACTCTCTTAGAGAACCACAAACATCTCAAAAGAAAACTTTCCATAAATCCAGAGAAACAACCTCCCGATATTATTTATAAGGCATATCACCCAACCTTACAGAAATATTGATTTGATTTATATTATGATATACTGTATATCGCTATATCATAGATTAATAACTAATTTAATTTGGATACTTGAAAATGTCTTTGACAAAAACAGCTTCATTTGACTGATTAATTTCATTATGTTATGGTCCCTGTCATGATGTGTATCGTGATGCTGTTCTTACCCTATTGTGGGGCTAATGTTGTGGTCAAAACGATCCTGAACGAAGCGGCAAACAATGCTGGATTTGCCCACTCCAGTGTCCTAAAAGCAGAGGCACAGTGAAAACCACACACACACATTAACAACACTGATGATACAACTGCCTTGTCACAAGCCCATCCCTTGGGATAAACCTCCTGATATTCCATTAAATAAGTAATGTTACCGACTTATTAGCATGGCTGGATCGGCTTCCAACACCTCAGAGTAGGGCTGGTGACTGAACATGACGATGACTGTCAGTTACTGGCTCTGTCAGCCTTTTTGCAAGCCTTAATGGCTAATCTGGATATGAATGACAGATATCCATTAATCAGTTCTATGCAAGCAACCATTAATTTCAGTTATTCTGTTTGCCTTAATGCTCAAATAATGACACCTTAATTCAGGGGTCTCAAACTCAAATGACCTGGGGGCCAATGCGCATCTATTGTGGTCAAGAGGGGACCGGCCCAGTGGGAAAAAAACAACTGTTGACAATATTTCATCATGACATCACATGTATACTTAATAATACTATTTATGATGAAAAATTAATGTATTAATATCAAAAACAGACATTTATTTTAAATTACATAAATAATAGTGTGTACCAGAAGCCTTTTCGGCCACAGCCAATTGTGGCTCTGGCCCTAACAAGTGTATTTATATATGTAATTGAATGTTGTATATGATACATTTAATAATGGGATAATTATGACCAAATGTCTTATTATTACTGTTAGAAAAAACAATGCTAGCAAACAGACTAGCCTACGCTGTCGGGGGCCGACAGCAAGGGGTATATCCGCGAACTTATCCAATCCTCAACTTTCCAATATACCCAAAGTATACGCACTCGCACCTGCCACTAACTGTTTTAATTAATTATTAATAAATTCAACAAAATAACTGTTAAATATTATGATATAATGCTGACTACACTTTATACATGTTCAAAGTATCAATATAAACTCGATATTGAACACAGAATACCTGAACTCGTAAATTTCTCTCTAGTTTTTAATAAAACTAGTTAACCTATTATACCTTGTTAAATATTATGAATATTAAAATGCTAACCACACCTGCCATATCTTCAAAGTGTCCAAATTTCATGAAAAAGCATACAATATGTTCAAACTTTCCATTCAATGCATTAATAAAGAAATGGAGGCTTAACTATTTTTTATATGATAATTAATAAATGTATATTATAATGTAATGAATATTATGAATAAGTGCTAAATAAACCCATGATATCCTCAATGTGTCCAAATGAGCTCAATAATAAAGAAAAAATGCCGTAACTATTTTTTCTGTGTTCAGTAATAGTTACATAATAAGTTAACCAGTTAACTTATTATGTAACTATTACCAATCATAGCCAAAGTAATAATGATTGTACTTGTAGATAGTTGTTACATGAATCATTGTACAACATTTGAAGGCAATATCTCCATCAGTCTGTAGGATAAAGCCGAAAATGTGTTTTTAGCATAATACATTTATTAATTTGCTAATTAATAATAAAGCTTCAAAGATAGGGATGATTCTCAGGTGGTATGTGATGCCCATGCAACATTTGAAGCCAGTACCTGCAATACTTTGGAAGATACAGGCGAAAATATGTTTTTTTATATCATTAATTAATTAATTAATTAATTAATTAATTAACTAATTAATAATAATGGTAGACAGCTCAAAATCAACAGGGATCATCTACAGGGGGTATGTGACCCATAAAAAAAATAAGAACATTTAATCTCAAACGCCTTTCCAGTTATCGCGTTAACGGCTAAAATCACCTCACTGGCAGCTGTGCCTCAGCTACACACTGTGTTTAAAAGACCATGAGGTTGTTTGCATTATAACACGATAGTAAGTGGGGGGCCGCATGTAATCGCCAGTTTGAGACCCCTGCCTTAATTTGTTGTTTGCAGCATTATATGGAGTACAAGGCACACATGTTAATCAGTTTTTGGAACCTATATATATATATATATATATGTATATATGTATATATGTATATATATATACATATATATATATATATATATATATATATGTATATATATATATGTATATATATATACACACACATGTATATACATATATATATATATATATGGTCAAGGGTCACTGAGGTTACCAAACCAATTTTGAGTTCCAATAATTAGTGCTAAAGGTATTGAAATCAGGAAAATGACAAAGGTGTCTAAAGTTATGCACTCATGTTGTTTAAATAATTTAATTATTGCTCAGTTTCTGTAAATCATATAAACTTTAGTTTGTCTCCTATATGATATATTTAACTGGAATTTCTTATCCAAACAACCAGTGACTTATAAAGGAAAATCATGAACATTTACAGGGGTGCACAAACTTTTCCATACCACTGTATACGGTCTATATAAAGAGATTTTGTACAGTTCACATTGTGGCAATCTGTTTATTGGTGTTCGTTTTTACTATGAAGTAATGAACTGTGTATATGTGTAAATATCAAACGTCAAAAAGTTTAGTTATTGGTTCCTTTTTCCTTGTGAGCAGCTAAACCGCCTCTGACCATCCCTTTCTTTTTAAACAGAGACACTGTGTTTTGCTAACGCATCAGGAAGACGCCTATAGCGGTTCGTCTAATGATGGCGTAACGGTCGACATAATCATGTAGCCAACACTTTAAATATATATATATATCTATATATATATATGTTCGTGTACACAATTAATCGTTTTACTATATATAAAAATATTTAAAAACCGCATACGACGAGAAAATGTGTCAAAATAACTGCTGCGTCGAAGAGCTAGCGCCTTTGCAGTCAACAAGCTAGCATCATTCTAAGTTAAGTTTTCTTATGTCGAGATACACTATAAACACTGTAAAAGCAGTAGTGTCCATGTGAAGCTAAGCTTATGCTAATGTCTTGTTCACGTCTAAAGGAATGTTACTTAGTTGTTTCCATTCGCCGCAGGCTGAAAGGAATATTTCCCCCTGACGTGGGTCGTCAAAAAGGGGAAAATTGTGTGTGACTTACCCCTAAGAGACAAACTTTGAGCTCCCTTATAGCCATGGCGAGTCGTACGAGAATTCAGTTCATCATATGTCCGTGTTTTAGCCAATGTCTTTGTCTTCTCATGCTGGAAACGCTGACTTTTCCCCCCACACCTCTTTTCTTGGTTTACAGGGAAACTCAGCTCTCACTCACTCAGACAGACAGACAGACACTGACCGTTCACTTCAGCTGATCTGTCATTAACGCCCTTAAAGAACTAAAGAACATCCGGTGAAGACCTTCAAAGTCAGTCCCACCTCCCTCTGCTTAACACTCAACATTGTACACACTGTCACAAATGGTCTCGTTAAATTCATTGTCATAGCACGTATCTCTGACTATAAGCACACATATTTCTTTTGATCGAGAACATACTTTATATTCATTTTGAAAACGTTCTTATTTCCTGTCTTTTCTGGCCATTTTAAATCCAACTTGATGCAGCAACTTTCCAAATAGGAAACCATAGAAAGAAAACAAATGATGGGTGGTTTCAGTGTTTTCTAAAAAATCCTACAGAATCTTTTGATTTCAAGTAAAAAAAAAACACCAAATTGCACAGATTGCTGTAAATATAAATATAAATGTACAGCCTTATGCTGCGAGAGTATTCAGAGAATGTGTCATGGAAAATGGGAGGCACTAAAATATGGATCACAATTTCAGTCAAACCAGAGCTGAAGGGGGAAAAAAGTAAAAATGAGGTTTAGTGTTGAAGAAAGACCGATTCACAAGAGTAACTCAGATCAACCTTTTATTTTTCACAGCATTAAACAAAAGCTTTGGTGCGATATGAAAAATAAGCTCACAAGAAGCTTCTCAGCCCAGTCTGCATTGATCTGTTCATGAGTCCAGATAAGACCGGTGTGACCAAAGCAGATGCAGTCACACCAATATACTTCATATGGAACATTCATTAAAAAAAAGACAAACAAATAAAAGATGAAAATAGAGTATGTTTGCAATTTTACAGTTATATACAAATATGATAAGTAGGTCAGGCCATGCTTTTGACAATTCAGTCATGGATCAGTTGTGAAATGAAATGAGAGGGCAATGTTGTGTTCACATACAATAACTATTCATTGATAAGTCATTTACACAATTAATCGCCTACTATTTAGATTAACATATATGTGTGGTGGATGTTTAAAAACAAAATAAACCAAGTTCTCTAACACAATCTCAGCACTAATAAAGATCAGGGATAGGCATGAATATTTGAGATGCTGATGTTAATGAGACTATTTATCATTTTCAAAAATCTTTCTATTCCAGTGAGAAACTACTTTGTTTGTTGAACTGCTCCTCGCAGCTCAACACACCAGGAACTGTGCATTACTTATACTTGCTCTCCTGTGCTCAAGTTTAGAATGTTCAAATAATTGAAGAACATTTTGTTTGAAATGCCCATCCCTACTAATGATGTGTGTCTACTACAGCTTTGTTTTCCCATCACAAAACTGGAAAAAAAAAAACATTTCCCACAATACCCCTGTTGATGCACGAGCAGTCACTGCAGACAAAAGTGTCACCTCGTCTACTCTCACTCACACATGCACATCACTGCAGTTCAAAGAAACAAAGCATCTACAACATATTTGTTCATATATTACAACAAAAGCAGTCATTTAAAAATGTATGTCGGTCTTTGAATAGTCTTTTGTTTTCTACAGTATACTACTTAAATATATAATATATACAGACAGACCAATCATAAATTCTTCATCATTCAGAAAGAGCTTTATGTGTTAGTGGTTCTCTGGGGACATTAGTCCAGTTAGGACATCTTCATTTATGGCACAGTGGACTACAGGGACTGAGATTGCGTTTTAGATTTTTTAACCTGTAAAAATACATTTCATGTCATCTCCTCTCTTCTATTCCGTTCTCCTCATACTGTCTTGGCACTGTGGATTTTAAAACATGGCCCCCCCCCGCCTTGCCTTTCGCAAAAGCTCGGCTCCAGCATCGACTGTATTTTTTATTCTTTGATGTTTTCAGTGGGAAAATATTCACTTGATTTGTGGTGTAACTTGGGGCAGCAAAGACATCAGACATGATAGACAGACAAGACATTTGCATGGCTGCACCTTTATGAACAACTTATGACTGCACTGATCCAAAAAATGAAGTCTCCAGTCGATAACACGTGACACAACAGGACAACTGACCGTCTGTCGCTGACCCGTCACATGTTGTTGTCTCTCCTGTCTTTGCTCGGGGAAGGTTTTGAAGGATCCTTAGCTGCCTTCCCGTTGGTTGAGGCAGGTGTGTCGGCACCGGCTGCCCCTGTGGTGGTGGAGCGTTTGATTTGCTCCTCACTGCGAGCCTCTGGACTGGGCTGCGTGGGCGGCACCTGCTGCTCGGCCGATGGCTGGACAGTGAGTTCTTGCTGTAGTTTGTGGCTCTGCATGAGGCGGAGTTGGACACGGAGCTCCAAGATGGCTTCCTGCTCCTCGTGAATGGCCTGGTTCAGGTGAGTGTTTTTGTTCTACCAGACAACAGCATACAAACAGAGCTTAAGAAACCTACTCCGTTTAATATCCATCAAATGGATAGAAAGTGGCACAGTGCAAGAAACAGTGGCAATATACTCTATTTTTTACTTTATTATGTAGGACTGAACAATTAATCTTTTTTACAAATTTAATTTAATTTAATATATTAGCTACAATTTAACTGTTCTGTTTTGATTGATCTGTGCAAATTACCAAAAATGTGTCAGCTCTGTACTTAAAGATATGCATCAAAATCAAAATTAGTACAACAAAATCTAGACAGCAGCTCTCAGATAAAGAAGATTTGTTAATCTCACAATAGGGAAATGCAAAATGTAGAATTTTTTTTACTCACAATAAACTCAATAGAAAACAACAATTATGTACATATATAAATATATACACGTACATATACATACATACGCATATACATACACAAATTGTTTCATGATCCATCCTTTTTTACCTCTGCTTGGTCTAAAAAAGTAACCGTTACCAACTACCACCATTTTGTTTCTTGATTTCTTTTAGAGCCTCTTAAAGCCAGAAAGTTGCCATTTGAAATGACTTTGGTTTTGTGTCATGTCTGACCTTTTTTTTCTTTACGAAATTAAACAACTGAATGAACATCCTCCAAGACTTGTGATTCTTGTTGTGGGATTGAACTGGTCAGAAACCATGTTAATTTGTGTATATATATAGTATACAGTTAGGTCCATAAATATTTGGACACCGATACAGTTCTCTATATTTTGGCTCTATGCACCACTACAATGGATTTGAAATGAAACGAACAAGATGTGCTTTAACTGCACACTTTCAGCTTTAATTTGAGGGCATTTACATCCAAATCAAGTGAACGGTGTAGGAATTACAACACTTTCGATCTGTGCCTCCCACTTTTTAGGGGACCAAAAGTAATGGGACAAACTAAACAATCATAAATCAAACTTTCATTGTTTAATACTTGGTTGCAAATCCTTTGCAGTCAATTCCAGCCTAAAGTCTGAAGGCATAGACATCAACAGACACTGGGTTTCATCCCTGGTGATGCTCTGTGAGGCCTCTACTGACATGGTCTTCAGTTCCTGCTTGTTCTTGGGGCATTTTCCTTTCAGTTTGGTCTCCAGCAAGTGAAATGCATGCTCAATAAGATTCAGGTCAGGTGATTGACATTCCATATTTGCCTTAAAAAAACTGCTTTGGGTCATTGTCCATCTGCACTGTGAAGCGCCGTCCAATGAGTTCTGAAACATTTGGCTGAATATGAGCAGATAATATTGCTGGAAACACTTCAGAATTCATCCTGCATCATGAGCTGTTCCTTTCCTTCTCCACGCTCTTCTCTTCCCATCACTGTGGTAGAAGTTGATCTTGGTCTCATCTGTCCATAGGATGTTCTTCCAGAATTTTAACGGCTTTTTTAGGTGTTTGGCGAATTCTAATCTCGTCTTCCTGTTTTTGAGGCTCACTAATGGTTTCCATCTTGTGGTGAACCCTCTGTATTCACTCTGGTGAAGTCTTCTTTTGATTGTTGACTTTGAAACACATACACTTACCTCATAGAGAGTGTTTTTGATCTGGCCAACTGTTGTGAAGGGCTTTTTCTTCACGAGGGAAATAATTTTTCTGTCGTCCACCACAGTGGTTTTCTGTGGTCTTCCAGGTCCTTTGGTGTTGCTGAGCTCACTGGTGCAATCTTTCTTTTTAAGAATGTTCCAAACAGTTGATTTGGCCACACCTAATGTTTTTGCTCTTTCTCTGATGGGTTTGTTTTGATTTTTCAGCCTAATGATGGCTTGCTTCACTGACAGTGACAGCTCCTTGGATCTCATATAAATGCAAATGTCGGGAATGTGTTCTAATTCCTACAACGTTTACTTGATTTGGATGTAAATATCCTCAAATTAAAGCTGAAAGTGTACCATTAGAGCACAAAATAAAGAGAACTGTCTCGATGTCCAAATATTTATGGACCAAACCATATATTGAGATATACACCTAAAAATATAAGGAATAGAATGTTGTATTGAGAATTAAAAGATCAGAGTGAAGTTTCATACAGCAATAACTGTACTGTGAATATGTGCTGACATGTCAACTCTTAAACACGTTATAACTGGAACTACGAGTATTGAGAGACTCCATGTGTTAACTTGTGAACTCAGCAGGTTAAAGAAAAATGGGTTATCAAAATGGAAATCAAAATAGGCTGCACACGTATGTTCAAGACATACATCACTAAAAAGAAAACCTCTTTAATCTTTGTTAGGGATGGGAATCAGCGGCAACTCACAAAACGATATGTGACACATGGTTCACAATACAATGGAACGTACATGGGCCATCTCTTAACGGAGCTTTCTCTGCCATTATCTCGCTGTAAACTCCCTCTTCTTTGGCCAGGTAACTGCCACCAAAGTCATTTGAGCAGCGACAGGCAGGGAAAGTTTACTTTAGAGAGCCTTGATTAAAATATCAATATTTTCCTGGCCTATCAATTATTGTATTGCATGAATAAAGCCGACGATATATCACCAAATCCATGTTTTGACCCAGCCCTAATATTTATCATATTCTTAGAGTTAGTTAAAGATTTTACTCTGAGATCGATTGTAAGATTAGACCTAAAAATTCACTTTCTCACCTCCAGTTCCTCGTTTTGCTTCTGCAGATCTTCCAGAATCAACTGCAGTTCTTCCTCATCTTCACTCTCGCTTTCACTGTCTGATGAATATTCCTCCGTCTCACTGCGACCCTGCTGTCGACTGAGGCAAATGTTGACTGATTATAGACTTGATCCATTCTTGTACATCATACTATTATGACACATGCCATCCCCTCCTCCTCTTACCTCTGTATGTCTGCAATCTCTGCTCGCAGTCTCTCAATCTCTTCCTTTTCAGTTGCTATTTGTCTGCGAAGTACCTGCTCAAGCGAGATCAGCTCCTCCTGCTCCGTGAGGATTTCATTTTCCTGATTAGGAAGCATAAATGAAGAAATCAGTTTTCCCCTCAACAAGGCATTGTTTCAAGAAATGTCTTCATCCACAGGAAACCCCCCAAAATCACTCTACTTATTGGTTGTGTACACAAAAATGCCAAAGTGGTGTTTTGAGATTTTCCCACTGTGGAAACTATTTCTAGAAATTATGATTCTGAATCGATGACAAAAAACGTAAAGCGGATTTTCCTAAACTTTTTTTCCTGTGTACAGGCCCATCGCTCTCCCCACACAGATTGGATTATATCTAGCAGTCAAAGCTTGATTTTCAGGCATTTATTAGTGGTCTGTGCACGTCAGTTATTAATGTGTATTGATGATTGTTTGAATAACTCACCTGTGCTAAGAGGAGGATGATAACTTCCTCCTCATTCTCAGTCATTTCCTCTTTTGACACGTCTTCCTTGGAGAGGCTTGCGATCTCCTGGGCTATTTTACTCTCACACTCCTTAACAGTAGAAAGAAAAGAGAAAGACAGCACAATGAGATGATACACTTCTGGTTTCAACTAGTTACGCACGGATACCACTGCTTTCTGAGTAGGATTACTTTAATTCCAGTACTTAAAGCAGACCTAGACCAGAAGTTCCAATTAACGCTGTTTTTCTGCGACATGGCCTTATTTATGAAGCCCTGAAGGATCAAAACAAACAGTTCAGCCACTGCTGAGAACACTGTTGTATTGTAATCTCGGGCTCAGCGAGATCTCTGAAAAAAAACCTTCTGGTTACGTAACCAGCATTTCTCCTGAACAGCAGATCCTCCTGGTCCGAGCACATCCGGTTGCGTACATTGATACACAGAAGAAGAATAATGTCCGTTTTGGAGGTGTTTCACGAGCGACAGTGTCTCCTGACTGGGTCTGACTCTGGGTCAAAGTCTTCAAAGAGACTGCGGCGGGGAGTCGTGACGAAGCTATTTTTAAACATTGTTAAAACAATGTTTTGATAATGAGTAGCAGTGCATCCACCGTCCAGAGGGGGGAGCTGTGCTTCTGAGAGCTGGTGTGCTAATTATGTCACTTCCAGGTATTGACCGATCACAAGACAGTTGGGAAAGCTCTATGCTGGCTGGCAACTAGGAGGTTTTTGACCATAAAAACAAGTTAATGTATGCAAGTAGACCTCCATAACTAACATATATGTGCGAAAGGACCACTCTATGTGAGCTTTAAGCACTTACTGAGCACTTGATACCATATTTCGAAAACCTCACTTTGACTGTGAACAAAATACAACAATAGATACTATTGTAGCTGTCTAAACATTTACAGTCTCCTCCATATGTATTGGAAAAGGACAACTGCTTTATTTCTGCTGTTCACTTAAAACATGTTTTACATCTAAAGATAAAATATAAGACTAAAATCAGTATTTCAGCTTTTATTTCCAGGTATTTACACCATCACAAGTATAGGAACAGTTGGATTTTAGCTATTTATATGAATACCACTTAATATTAAGCAGCAAATTCTTAGATGTTTTATCAAATAACTAGTGTTAAAAGAGCTACTTTTCTCCTCATCCTCTTAAAAGGTTATGGCACTTTTCCACTACCCAGGTCCAGCATGGTGTGACTCTGCAAGATTTTCTTTTGCTTTTCCATTCCCGATAGTACCTGGTGCTTTTTTAGTACCTGCTCTGACGTGGTTCAAAGCAGGCTGAGCCAATACTATGTGTGACGTCAACAGACTACCGGCCAACAATGTCGTCTGTGGAAGAGTCATTGTCTCGTATAAAACAAGGCCACGGCAGGTTCATGCAGCCATGCTATGATGACTCTGCCAATGTTGAGGAGGTACCATAGTAATGGAAAACAATATAAAACCGTGTAGTCGAGCCATGCCAACGGAAAACCCCATTAGTTTGCTCTGCTTTTGTTGACATCGCTTATTTTAAATTATTTAGAAACTGCTGACATTGGGACATGTGGTATCAGGTACAGCAGTATCAGAGTAGTTTTACAAATAAAAGTACACACGGGCAGCATTGGACAAAATACACGGCACCGGTATTGGTGCATCACTATTTCTAACTAAAACAAACTGTATAAATCTGTCAATTTGTTCCTGTTTGTATCTGGAGTAGCTAATTCAAGGTTCAAAGTATAAATTCATTAAAAGCACCAGAAACTAATATTTATATTGCAAATTAACACACAGTTATGCGCAATGTGTTCAAGAGAAGCAGTCACAAATAAATAAAATGTGTACATGCATAAAAATAATACCCCTTCCAGACTGAACTGACCTGGCGTTTAGCCTCCCTCAGTTTGCGTTTAAGAGCCGTCAGGATTCGCTGCACTTCCCAGAGTCGCTCCTCTTTGGACAAGTCCTTCACTCCAGCCTGCAAGTCCCTGTGCAGGGAGTTCAACAGGAACTCCTAGAACACACACAGTTTTTGTTTCTATTGCATGATGCATGCATTCACTGTAAAACACATGGTGACAACATAACATACATAAGTTCTGGTACATTCAGAAACTGAACCAAAGATAAAGTCATATATATATACTCAACAAAAATATAAACACAAACTTGACATGGTGAAGAAAAATAGAATGTCATGACATTTGCTCAGATTCTTGATGCATTTGTGTATGGAATGATTTGTTTTGCTCAAACCCAGTAGTCCAGTGTCACTTGGTCACTCCTATTGACTACAATTTCAGATTGAGTATTTCAACTCACCAGAGTCATGGAGCATGGCAGAGTGGTGGTCAATATGCGTGACCAGTACACAGACACTCCTTGTGGTCTGGTCAATTAAAGGGCACACCAAAATGTGGACTTTTGTCACTTGTCAATTATGCCACAGATGTCACAAATCATGAGGGAGCGTGCCATTGGCATGCTGAGTGCTGGGTTGAGCGTTACAGCTGTGGCAACACAACTGCATGGAATGTGCATCAGTCCACGATCGACAACCTGGTGATGTCCATGCGTCGCCGGTGTACCGCTCTGCGTGAGGCTAATGGTGGACACGCTATTGAAGTTTGTGAACTTGGATCATCTACCCCCATTGTGTTCTTCGTGCCATGACTCCAGGACTTTTGTTTTGAAATTTATCCTAATGCTCGCAAATTAAAGCCACTTTGTTGATAAAGTTGTACTGTTATTTTTGGATAGTTAATCTGTTTTGTCACATAACAATAACTACAAGTTTTTCTTTGTGCGTTTATAATTTTGTTGAGTGTATTTTAGAGACCCAGAATGAGCAATGCACTTGGTGCAACAACAACCAGTTGAACAGTTTTCGACTATCACCACCAAAGACATGATGAAGCAGGTACAAAACATCACAGCAACCCTGAAAAATATAGAGACAGGAATAAGAATAGAAGCTGTGACCAACAAATGTTTAGTATTTCAACCTGATGACCAATTTTAACACTTCATCACATCAAAATATCCTCCTCATATCTGTCCACTAGTAATGTTTAAAATGCTTTTCACCATTTTGTTTCAGGACTCGGGACGCCTAACCATTTTCATGTGATACATCAAGTTTTTTTATATAAAAATTTGAAGAACAGATTTGAGAACAATTACCTTAGTATAAAGATTGAAAACCACTACTTTCAATGAGTCAAGCTTTAGTCTGCCAACCATCAGCATGTTATGGTTTGATTTACCTCTGCCTTTCTCAAACCTTAGAAAGGATCCATGTTTACAGAAACACAGAGCCTCTCCTCTAGATGGCACTATAAACTACTTACTTCACCTTGAAGAGCCAAAGTCCGATATAACAAAAAATCTTCTTTTGGTTTTCTCCACCAGACACTTGAAAAATTTTCTTGTTTAGCAAGAACAAAAATAGGCATATTCTCCCAAAGCATCAAACTATTCCTATTTTCAATCTATAGATGGTGTCAAACCCATGGATAAGCAGTAGGACTGGACCCACCTGTCGCCTGATCTCCTCTTTGATGCTGTCCTGGGTCTCGGGCAGCGCCGGCATTGTTGCCATGTTGGACCAGCGAAGGGGTCGCACCGCTGGCTTCAGTGCTACCTCCCCAAACAGCTCTGTCACATGTGTGAAGAACATGTAAAGAACGCGGTTCCCAATCTACAATTAAGATACAAAAGCACACAGGTATAATCATGGTTCATATAGATTTTCCAAGGTCTTTTAAGATGATTTTTAATGTTTGTACAGCGCCTTGCAGCTGTGGTATATTAATATGCATATATACATACTCAAAATGATCATTTCACTCTTGCTACCACATCAAAAGAAACAGAAGCTTGCGGTTTTATTAAAGTCACACAAGCAAGGTCCAGGCCCAGTTTTTGGTATTTATTTAATTCTCCATCCAATAAGCAAGCTGTATAGCCAACAGGCTATTTTTGGGAAAGAAATAGTCAGTATTTCAAGCAGAGATTTTTACCTACTGGGAATAAATTGGTTTCACTAAAGTAGGCCAGGGTTTCTCTGACGAACTGACAGTGTGATCGAATAAGCACAGTTAGATTTTTGTTTTCTCATCTTCAGTTCAGCAGGAGCCAAACTGCTTTTTTCAACAAAGTTGATTTCTTGTTCAACAACTCATGACATTAAGTTTAAATTTGTAACGCATTATTTCACGTTTAAACAAATTAAATAAAGGTACGACCTATTGGTCAAATAATTTTTTGTCGGAGTTTATAATCTCTTAAAAATCTAAATTGTTTAATTTTTGTAACTTTATAATATGCCTATATAAGTCCTTTGGGGCATTGGCCTTGCTTTGCGGAGGCTGCCATCTTATGGGGTCATGTTTCTACAACTGCCTGAGCAGTAGAGCAGATGAAAACAGCTACATAAATATTGGAACGTAGACACAATTCTCTTGTTTTGGCTCTATACACTATTTACATCCAAATCAAGTGAACAGTGAAGGAATTACACTTTCTATATGTGCCTCCCACTTTTTAGGGTACTTTATGGTACTTTTTAGGGACTTAGAAAGGCAGGTTTTAATATTCTGCAATCTCACTAGTAGATGTCAATAATTCTTACACACAGGACCTTTAATTGTTCCTCATACATGTTCCCTCTCTGACCTGTATGGTTGGGTTGAGGACGATGGAGATGTTCTGGATGTTCATCTTGGTCTCGGCCTCCCTGGAGATGACGTGGTTCATGTGTGTGATGAGCCAGGAAAGAAGGAGTCGGCTTTCCGGTGACACCTCGGACAACAGCCTCTGGAACTCGGTCATCTTCTCAGTCTCCGCCTGGCGACCACAGGCATCCTCAAAACGATGGGCCAGATCTCGGCCCAACAGGTTTTCAGGCAGTTCGCGGAGATACTGCTTGAGCAGACTGGCAACCGTATGGGGGTCGTACTCCTCCAGACAGGGGCATTCCTCGCGGTCATAGGCTGCTTTCAGCTCGTCCACCTTTGACTTCATACCTTCAGTCAGTCATACAGATGATTAGATAAACGGTTATATATCTATTACAAAGTCATAAAATTACCATGATATGACATCAGAGATAAAGGACACATAAAATAGTGGCTAAACTGATATTAAAGTCAGTATAAACACAAAATATAATTTTATTTACGGGCTGCAAACTGTGTTTATGTTTTGGTCTGCTGCACTACCCACCTAGCCTGGCTAATGTTAGACTACATCTCAATCTCATTTGAGATTAAAGGCCATGATATACTTCTCCGACTGCGTTATCAGACTGCGTAACAACGGAGACCGCTTGAGCCTTAGGGGTTGCTACACAAGGTTGGTGCTTTTGGCTACAGTGAGCAATGGCGTCCGAGAGTTGTTGCTGTTGCAGCTGAATAACAATGAAACTGTAGCCGTTTCTCATCTAAAAAAAATTTTTTTTCCCGTCCCGATAATTTGAGGCGAGAAATTAGCCATTTAAAGTCTAAACATGTGGTGTGTGTATGAAGATATGACGTATTTATAGTTTGGCAGCGATTTTGTTGGCGGTGATCAGCTCCGCCTCTGGGGACACTCGGTGCGCACAGTGGTCGGCACAGAGCTTACAACTTACGTAGAGCACTTAGGAGCATACTGCGGCCTTAAGTAGGAGTCTGGAAAGAATGAAGCCACCTCCCACTAAGGTGTGACCAATAGACGTAGATGAAGTATGCAGAGCAACAGAAAATGTGTCAACAAATTAGCTTGCAGTTTTCTTCTAGCAGCTATGGCTTCCTAGCAATGGTGTGTCTCACAACCTTTTACCGGGGGAGCTGCGTGGGGCAAGTCGTTTAAAATGGAAGCATCGTTAAAATGGAAGGTGGCCGCAATATTGGATGTATACAATAGCTCATAAACATCACGTCTCTATTGTCATCGTATTAAGCCAGGTATAGGTGTAGCTTCTTTTTTCCTTGTTTTGGAATCTTACACCTGTTTCACACTGGATGTGTGCCATGTGTCTTGCCTAGTGTGCACAAATATAATTATGAATTCACTTTCTCATTCATCTCCGACAGATTTTTGTTTACTCAGACCGAGAGAGAATCTACACAAGTGCTAAAAAATATAATTTTATGTTTTACATGTTTTCAGATTCAGCCTAGACACTGAAACTACTGTGAAAGGTGTCCATTTTATGTAATCGTGCTGACAACATATCATTGTCAACAGTTATTTTATCTCAACTCAAAACTCAAATGTAGACAAGCCCAGGATGCGCGTCTGATATGCTGCTCATGGGCACCGAAATGTCGGACTATCGGTGTGAACCAGGCCTCAGGCAACCACGCTCTACAATGTTTCGAACTGGGACTGCAGTAACCGTTTTTTTTGTCATGATTTTTTAACACTTAAGGCTGCTGTTGTACATATTAGAAATACGGTATACTGACTTATATGTACAAAAAAATATATATGTACAAAATGGAACATACAAAGGTTTTTACCTGAGACCCTGTAGATGCCCTCACACTTCATGCCATAATTTTCAATGTAGTCCACGCATTCTCTGAAGACAGCTGGCAGCTGAATGCCATCATACAGTGCTGTCCTCTTGACAGCTTCAACCAAAGGAACTCCAAAGACTGGCCTGAAGGTGGGGGCCTCCACTGGGACTGGGACTGGCTCTGCCTCTGTCGTTGGCTTCTTCTTCTTTTTCTTCTCTTTCCACTGTTTTACCACGTCTGCAGCTGTAAGATCCTTGGATTTCTTGTCTTTGGCCTTGTCCTCCTTGGGGACCTTCTCCTTCACCTTGAAGTCCTTCTCCTTTTTCTTGGAGAAGCTTGGCTTCTTGAAAACGTGGATACCTTTGGAGCGCTTCATTTTAGATGGGCTCTCTGCTTCGTCTGCTGAACTGTCCTCCTGGAACGCAGCGTACCCTTCAGCTGTCAACGTATAGGAGTGAGAAGTTCAAGTGAGACGAGAAACGCCACTGTTTTCTTATCCTTTCAAGAGAGAACTATGCTAGCAGTGTAGCAGAAACAGAAAAGGAAATGTGTGCGAGAGAGGGGAGATAGCAAAGGAGGGGAGAGAATGGGGACTTGGAAAAGAGGTCAGTCACTGATTTAGCATGGCTCCTACTGCACCTTACTGCTCGACTCACTAGAACTAGTTGAATTAAAGCATTTTTCCCACAGAGCATTTATCTACAGGACAGCGTCAAAGACACTCCTATCATTATCTCTACTCCAGGTTACCCCCAGAACGGGCAACACTTTGCTGTACTGTATATCACAACACTGTCTGAGAGACACACTCTCCCTGGGTGTCCTCAAACTGTCCATCTCTTCCTCTCTCTCAGCCTACACTATTGTAGGATCTGTACAGGCATGGAAAAATCTAGAGTGGACAAAGGACTATCACACTGTGAAAAACACAAATCTTCAACGTGAAGATTAATTTAGTAACCGATTAATAATTGATTAGTCATTGCCTACTACTGCAATGACCTATTGCAGTTTGAATCAGCACCAGAATAAGGCAAAAAATGCATTTTGAGAAATTTAATTATACGGTATATACAGGGACAGGAAGCACTCAGTTGTAGCTGCTGTGTAGGGCTGGGTCCAAAAATTTGATTCTATTTAATATGATATCAGGGTTTCCTCTACATGTAATTGAAAGGGCTCCGTCTGAAAGAGTGTCGCTCGGCACAGCGTTCCGAACGTTGTAATCAAATACACCGGTATGGCGGTATATTAAAAAGTCATATCATAACGAAAACATAAACCGGTATTCGGTGTGAACCAGTATACCGCCCAGCACTAAGGTGAGCTGCTCAATATATCGTGATATTGATTTGAGGCCATATCTCCCAGCCCTAATGTAAACACAAATCCATATGCCAGCTTTGAGGAATCTTTGAATAATTAACAGTATTAATTCTGTAAAAATGTTTTCATAACCTATTAAGAGTGGTATTGTAACTGAAATAATTCTTATCAAATCAGAATTGAATCAAATCGCAGATTGAATTGAGACCTTTTTTTTTTCTTTTTTCGATTCAGGAAATTGGTGGCAATACCCGGCCCTACTGCTGTGACCTGGCCAACATAATGACATTTTAACCTAAAAACATTCTATTTCAGCTTTAGCATTTCCTACAACCAAATTATTTCTTTTCTCAAAGTAACCTTAACTGGGGCAATTTGTCATAGAACTTTCCCAGTCCAGAAAATATCCAGTAAACGATCACAGGCTCATTCAATAAACACATCAATCAGTCACATCGCTAAAACAGGTAACCGGTCCTAAAGTTGTGGTTGATCAATGTAGTTTTTTTATATATTGAACATAGAATAATCACATTATTAATGGTTGATGAGCACCAACATTACTACAATGTGTCTGTTTTAATGTTAGGACTGATTGATGTGAATTACAGACTCATTTCTTACTTCTTTTCTCCTTCTTCTTGAACTTGTTCTTCTTCTTGCTGTGCTCCTTGTCATCGTCTGACACGTAGGCATCCGGCACCTCATGATGATGGCCATCATGCGGTGGTGAGGGTTCGCCGGTGCGGTACAATCCGGGGAACTTGGTGGGACTGATCTCCTCAGAGCTGGGTGTGCGAGCCACGCCCCCCGGGTGCTCAGCCCGGCGCTGCTCAGCGGGGCTGCTGCTCGGGGGCAGGAAGCACTCAGTCATGGCTGCTGTGGCCTGGTCGCTCCTCTGACTGCACACGTTTCACCTCTCCATCTCACCTGCAGAGAGCAGAAATATCCTCAGGTGATCTTTTCTGCTTAGATCAGGGCGAGTTAAGATCAAGTTCGGATATGCTGTGTCCACAGAAAATAGTATTGTGCCTAGGACATAAATAATAGCTGAAAACATGCAGACCTTGGAAAACCTATCAGTTATAAATTATAACCGATATTAAACTTTTAATTAGGACCACAACGATTATTAATCGATTACTAAATTAACTATTTTGATAATCGATTAATCAGTTAGAGTTGTTCTTGTGTTTGTGATTGGGTTAGTGATGTGATTAAAACCAGTTCTCTGGGTTTTCAGCTTCAAAGTCAGTATTGTCTGGTTTCATTGCTTCAATTAAACAAAAAAATCATTAAAGGCTGCTTTAAGGACAAAACGAGACAGATTTGGGTCACACCAATCAACACTTTTATACATTTTATGGACCAAACAAGTTCTTGTTTAATCGGGAAAATAAATTAAAATTTAGTTTGCTGCTAAGAATGTTTTACATAAAGGTTAAACATTGCTATTTCACAAAAACAGTTACTCTAGTAAGAAGTTTTGTGTTTAAAGCATTACAAATTATACAAGCAAACATTTTTTTTGCCAAAAATGTTTGCTTGTGGATGTCCAGTGGAAAAAATGCCAAATAATTCAATCAATGATGGAGACGGTGTTTTAAGACCCGAAATGTATTGTACATAATAGCATTTTAGTTTAATAGCTTCCAGGTCAAGTGACCTTAACACTTCAAATCAGTACAGGACCATAGTACTAGACTGCCTAGTCAAGACAAACCTCTTTTTATTTTAGTTTTGTTTTTTAATCAATTTCTATGTAAATATTAGCATTTAAAGGAAAATGTGTTGACGCTCCCGAAATGAGACCTCGGAAGTCAAGAGCGATGGGTCGGACTTTGAACAAGCCGTGATCGTGCACCTATCTCTGGGTGGAGGAGGGTGCCGTCGGATCTGGAGCGAATGCCCAATGAATATCCAACCTGAAACTGATTTCGCCACGGTCTTCGCAATGTGAAGATTAGCTTCACCGTTTTCTTGCACTATCCTGTTTCCAGAGGGAAACTCGTCATAAACAACCACACATATACCCTAAAAACGCTGTTAAAATACTCTGGTGTCTCTCTGCATATTTAATTCAAGCATATTTAGATTAAAACATATTTAAAGTACAAAAGCTCTACTCTGAATGGGAGGGCCCATATTGTAAGGATAGTTCAGCCAGCTGCCGACCTGCTAAGCTAGCTGATTAGCCTCCGTATCCGTCTCGACTAAAGCCGCCGTGTCGTCCAGAACTAAACGACACGAGAAACACAATAGGATGCTGACGCTAAACTCTCACTAACAGTCGCTATATTGTCGCTGAACAAGCAAATCAGCAAAAAACAAGAAACTTTACCAAAGCTGTCGCGTTCGTCCAATTTCAGAGCACAGCTTCCGGCTGTCTGTACACTAAATAAACCTGACTGCGCATGCGCGGCAGCATTGCTGCATCATGGGGAATGTGGTTCATTCTTTTCTATATGTTCTCTAATATTCTATTGATATTTATTGTGATATGCATATTTTAATCGTGTATATTATATTTCTCTGTATTTCACTGTATTTTATATTTAAATAGTTTGTTAAGCTATGTAATATTCTTCTCAGTGTCAAAAACAATTATGACTACTATTTTGACCACAACAGACAGTATGCCTTCTTTGTTTAAATTCTATTTTGATTTGTTTCTATTGCCATTTAAGGAATTAAATTGGTATATTTTTAAAGGTGATATAGATAAATTATTATCAATATAAACAATTAAAAAAACACACCTCCAGTGCCCACCAGTGGGCGATGGTCCACACATTGTAAAGCAGTGGTGCAGTCTGAGCTGGTATCATGTTCCAGGATGATGATGATGATGATGAAGATGTTTAGACTGCGGTGATGTCTTGATCTTGACCACCAGCTCACTGTTAAACAACTGTCAAACTATCTCCTGAAAGGCATCTATATCCATATAAATTTGGGGGAAACCACTTGTGTACTTTCCCCCAGTGCTGTGGTTGGACTCAGAGGCCTGGTGGTCATCCTGACACATGAAACACATTAGAGCCTCAGCAGGCAGCAGAGGGACGTGACTATGTTCCTTAACTTTCCTCAAACACACTATATAAGTATTTAAATGATGTACAACTTTTTACCTAATTACTTCAGCCCATGGAGTGTGTCTGTTTGTTTGTGCTTCCACACTTGCACTTGCCAACATGACCAGCAGAGGCTGCCAGAGGCTGAAGTCTGCCATCTGATTGTTTTCATATGAAAGATTCCATATTATTTAAGATTAAACCAGTCGTCTCCAAACTTTGCTTTGTTTATGACCTATGATAGAAATTGTGCACATTTAGTCTCAGATGTCTGTAAGGTGTATCTTTTAAAATAAAACATTGGAAACATCTCACACAGTGACCTTTCAGTGACTGTTTCAAACCCAGAGGCTTTTTTCCCCCAATATATTTACAAAAAGAAAACATTTAGTACAAAGTTTAATATCCTGAAAACAGATCAAATCGGTGAAGTATCCCTTTAAACCTGCAGGGTCTGATCAATCTTAGTCTAAATAAGTGGTTTTCTGATCAGACAAAAGTAGTTCGATCTGGACGAAATTTGGTGAGTTTGTTAAGCTTAGTCCAAATTTTCTAGAGGAATTTCTGACGCGAGATAAAGTGGTGAAATTTGCATAAAATTCTAATTTTTTAGATTTTTTCTTTTCCAATTTGAACCAAACTTGCTATAGTCGTTGCTCTAATGATTCCGAATATATTTCTAATGTACTTCCATTAGCTCCCCCCAACCAGAAGTCGGACATTTTGGAAAATGTAAATGTAACCCAGCATCACATACCCACATGGTCTGGTCTTGCCCAAGTTATGTTTACAAGATGACCACCATTGGTCATCCATCTTTGACACTATATCATGGTTTTCTAGAATAGACAATCTCACCATGTCCATTAGGATCATTTAGTTTTACACCTGACAATTTAGGTCACAATCAAGCAGCAGTGCTTTCCTTATGCTCCTTGCAAGGTGGCTTTTTATCACATGTACTTTAGTGTAAAAGTTACTACTTCAAATGTAAATATCTTTCTTTGTTGTTGATGTCATTATTTTTGCCTCTGTTTGGTCTTAGAGACTAATGTAAGATTTGTACGCTGTGTCCTTTATCTGCAAAGCGTCTCTGTTAAGCCATAGGGAGTATGTGTGTATACAGCAGCAGCACAGGGGCGGGCGGGGTCAAACTGCTGAACAACTGGATTTTTTACAACCTCAGCGTTTTTTAAACAGTGTGTAGCTGAGGCACAGCTGCCAGCGAGGTGATAGAATATAATATGTTTGCTAGCAAAGTGTTTTTATAACAGTAATAATAAGACATTTGGTCATAATTATACTATTATTAAATGTATCATATACAACATTCAATTACATATATAAATACACTTGTTAGGGCCTGAGCCATGAATGGCAGTGGCCGAAAAGGCTACTGGTACGAATTGTAATTACAGATGTCCACACTATTATTTATGTAATTTAAAATAAATGTCTCTGTTTTTGATATTAATACATTAATAACATTAACATTAATCCATAAATAGTATTATTAAGTATATGTGATATCATGATGCAATATTGTGAACAGTTGTTTTTTTCCCACTTAATCTGGCCACCTCTTGACCACAATAGATGCACATTGACCCTCAGGTCATTTGAGTTTGAGAGCCCGGATGTAGGATGTTTCCTTATAATGGATCTGTTTTTCCTTCATTCGTAGTCTATCACTTTATCCTCCATATGAGGAGCCAATGCCAGCTGACATAAGGCGAGTCTTGGGGAACAACCAATCCATTTAGTGTCCAGTTAACCTCTGTATGTTTTTGGACTGCGGGTTAGGGAGGGTAAGGAGGAAGCCCGGAGAACCTGGGAAAACCCCACACACACACAGGGAAAACTTGCAAACTCCATCCAGAAAAGCTCTCGGCTGTGAACCCGGGTCTTTCTGTTGCACGGCAACAAACCATGCCACTGTGCTGCTGTGTGGCACAAACGTTTTAAAATGATCTGAATACCCAGGCCTTTGTGGGCACTGTGCGCTCCAAACCCACAGCTGCAGTGACAAAATGAGGGAGTTGTTTAACAAACAAAAAAAAGACAAACAAGCTCTCATTGTGCGTCTGGTACATTAGTCTGTACCGAGGGCTGTTTCATGCCAACTGGGAACAGAATCAGTGAAAAGGAAACCCTGCTGAAAACGTACTGGCATCAGAGAGTGTTTGTGTGTGGCAGTGAGGGGTCGAGAGCTCGCCTTCACTTACATGAGACTGGAACACCTGTGAATCAGAATGGTATAATGACAACTTTGTTTCCTCCAGGAAATTATGTGTTTCCAGAGTCAGGCAACACTAAGAATAGAGCAGGAGACAGACTAACATTTACTGTTCCACTCTAGTTTACTGCGCGCTACCTTTTTTACAAAAACTATAGTGTAGTGAAGAAGATATTTGAGAATGAGACTCCTTTCTCTTGTGACTAAGTGTCCACGTCACCAAACTTTTTCTTTATTTGGCATGAGACTGGGATTTAGCAGACCATGGTTGTAAAAATACATTATTCATATACACCTCTAGTAAAAAAAACAAAAAACTATTGAAAACATATCTAAAAATATACAGTGAAATATAACAGCAGAGTAAAAAAACACTTTGCAGCGGTATGAGGAGTGGGGTAAGGGGGATATTTTACAAGATAACTGAGGAATGCTAACACATAATGGTTCCCTCTGCTCTCAGTCCTCCGGTGCAGTGCAGACATTTGGTACCAACATGTGCCTACAACTCAGAAGAGACAGTTCATGCATTTCACAGCTTTGCTGCCGTAGTCCACGCACTCAGGTCCAATGCACTGGCAGCAGGCGTTGTGAAACCAGCGGTACTTGGATCCTCCCATTGACTCGCAGTAAAGTTTACACTGACGGATGGACACGCAGTCATCAAAGTAGACCACGGTGCACATGTTTTCTGGAATGAAAAAAAAACAAAACGGGACAGGCATGAGTCACAAAGCCACTGAATGTGGTTTATGAAAACGAGCAGCGTTTTAAAGTCATTACCTTTAACCCTCAGTGTACCTACTTTTACTTGAATAAAGTTGCTATGAGTCATTTGGAACATGTTGTGTTTGGGGTGAGTGTAATGAGTTAACTGCTCAGCGCTACTGACGCGCTGCTGTTATGAGCCTGTCTTTAAACACAAATAGCCCTGGTTTAGAGAAAAAGACAGGGAGAGAAGCTAAACAGCCACATAATATCAAACATTAATAGAAAATGGCAGCAGAACAACACTAATCAATCATCATATATTTATAAAGCACTTTTCCTACAATTCTAAATTGTAGCCAAAAGTGCTTCATAACCCTCCCCTCCACACAGTTGCCAAGTCTGGTTATTATGAGCGACTTTGGGCTTGTTTTTCTGGAAAGTCGCTTACCAATCGTGGTTGTCACGGGCTGTGGGTTTTTTGGGCATGTTGCTAAAGGGCAGTTGTGCACAAACCACTTTATTGCTGCAGACTTATGTTGAAGTTTATCTGTAATTTCTCCTGTTTCTGTGTCATTATTTTTTTATTTTTTTTAAAAGGGATCTTCTGCTGTTTCCGACACCTATTTGAATGTCCTGGCTTAACTTACTTAACCTCTTCTTCACGGTTGCTCCTGGTACCGGGGCAAAAAAAAACCGTTACATCGCAAACATTGAAAAGCGTCACCGGAGCATCAGCGTGATTATGTAAACAAAAAAAACATGCGTCGGCTAGAGAATCCACAGTCCGGTGGAAATAACTTGTTTTGATAAACAGCAAAGGTAAGACAACATTTCTGCTTGTATTTCTTGAAAGTCAGTTGTTGTTTTGCTCTTATTTTAGGGCTGGATCCGTGAATCTTGGTCGTAGAGTGATAAAATGGTACTGCTGGAATCTGTTTTATTTGTTTACATGATCACGCTGATGCTCTGCCGCTTTTCAATGTGTGCGCTGTAACAGTGTTTTCTGCTCCTGCTGGTTTGATCCAACTGTGTTTCGTAAACATAAGAATGGGTTATATGAGCTTTTAGCTGAGTTTCTGACCTTTCTGTGGGTATGCAGCATGTCTGTGTTTGACAAAGTTAGATATGGTTTTATGACGCTTTTGTCGCTGCGTGTGACGGCACTGAGGTCATCCGCGAAGAAAAGGTGAAATACATCTTAAAAGGTGGTGGTCATTGTGTTGAAGTTTTTTCAGCTGTAGAAATGTACCCATCATGTGATCGTGAGCTGAAACAAAGCTGAACCAGTCTGGTGTGGTTTTACCTTGAGTGTCATAGCTGGCGTGGATACTGTTGCCGGGCACGGACACGTTCTGATGCTGGTTGTCGAGCGACTCCAGGAAGGACACCAGGTTCTCGTGATGCGAGAGCTCCTCTGCAACGGGGAAGGACACCACCATCATGTTGATGGGTGCATCGCCTTCAGTGAGGGCGCGGAACAGTGAGGGGATGGGACGGTGGAGCTCCTCCACGGTGCTCTTGGACGTAGCAGGAGAGTCGCTGTAGTTCTTGGGGTTACACATTCCTGACACAGAGAGACGGTGGGGGACTCTGATGAGTTGATGAAAAAACTTGTTTTCTTTCTTTTTCTTTTTCCAATGACGTGATTTTAGCTGATGCTTGTATCCATTAGAAATCAAATGACACCAGCTTGTCTACGATTGCAGCTAATGGCTAATAAATTATTAATTTATCAATTTACTGAGAACAAGAAGATGTAATGTTTAAAGGTGCCATATGTAAGAATGTGGCCAAAAACGGTTACTACATTCAAATTCAAAATACCGAGGTCTTTTAGGTTTCGTTTTCTTGCGTAACTGGCAACCTGTGGTTGCACGGCAGCTGAGACTCTACTGACTGCAATGATTGGTAGACGGCAGTAGGTTGCGCCACATGCCAAAACTTGATTTCAAAACATAAACATGATATGCAGTCTGCAAAATATTTTTTTTAATTCAAATATTTTGGCTGTACTGTTGTTGTTGGTGAGTTCAGTTTGTTATATGAACATTATTCCTGAGTCTCTGTGACACATTAGGAGGATTTCATGGCCAGTTGATTTCGATTTATTACATAATGCACCTTTAATTATAGGCTGACGATGTCTTCTGCAGCTTTATGCAAATCATTTTTAAAACATTAAACAACAAAATCTATTCCCAGTAACAATGTTGGTTTAAAATAGTGATTTTTCACATTTCAAACTGTGTGATACCATTGAATTGAACAAATGTTTTGCCTAAAAATACACAACTGAGACACAAATTATACAAATCAGTTTTTATAAACTTGGGACGAGTCAATACAATACTGGTCAAAGTCACTGAGTCGGGAAAGGAAAAATGTGAAACATGATACAAGCCAAAAAGCCTAACTATCACATAAATAGTTAACTAAGAACAGGCTGCAAAAAGTAAATAAAAAGCAGCTGCTCAAAACTCAGAACATGTTTAGTTTGTCCATTGTGGCCTATTGTACAAACATAAGGGTCCAAAATGGCCGCCTCTGTAGCGATGAGCCAGCGAGTGATACGTGGCTTTATTCTGGGATCAAACCAATTCATACTTATCAGGGGACTGTAGACTTATTATATATATACATATATATATCTTAATTTGTGGAAAATGAAAATAATTTCATTTAAATTTTACACACTTTAACCGAGTCACGTTGTGAGCTTTTACTTCTCCTTGGTCCCCAGAATTCTACATACTGGTCATTTAACCAAGTCTTGTCGTGAGCTGTGTTGTTACACGATGACTGTCGAAGACTTGTGTTGGAATCAATAAATAAGTTTAGTTTAAATACGCTGTATTTGCAATTCACATGTCACCAGTGCTCCTCTAACATGAGCATAAATGTATCTTCAACCCCTGACTTGTACGTCTGGCATAATTCAGTACACTGCCCCTTTAAGCACAATGTCACAGCAAAACGTTTCTTATAATTTGACTGAAAATACACATGATTTCAGCTCACACAGACCGTTCTGTGAAACCACACCACTATCCTGACTCCCTCTGGGTCTTTTTAACACTTCATTTAATTTCCAAATACAGTAGCAATAACTTTGACAAAGTCCCCACATCCTCAGATATGATCTCTCTAACCCTTTAAATGAGTCCAAGTGAATTACAGCTAACGGCTAAATCATCTAATAGGAATGGAGTTTGACAGAGGAATTGGATTACACACCAGCACTAAAAGCAGAGCCAGAGCAGCTGTTTTTTATAAGTCCTCCCTTTCTCGAAAAACACATTCTGTCCTCTCGTCTCCTTTGCCCACAGCTCCTCTACTGGACTGCAACACTTCAAAGACCTTTGGCACAGAAAACATGTTTGGAATAGGTACTTTCTTAAAGTGGTGGTAAGGTTAGAGCCTCAATAACAAAGGAGAGAAATATCCAGGATACACGAGTAAAAGGCCAGTCCCGGAGGAACACTCCACTGCTGTAACATCTGCACAGCAGAAAGCATAGAGAGAGTTCAGCTCTCAGTGTCAGATACTTGTGTTTGGATTCCACATCAAAGAACTTTAATGAAGCCTGTTTTGTAAGTACAGCAATATCTGTCCATCACAGCTATAATGAGAGGTGCAGGGGGGGCTACAACGAACCATGATCTTCATCACTGATTAATATGACAATTATTTTCTCGTTTTATTGATTGATCATTTGGTCCATAAAATGTTGAAAAATGTTAACTAATAAGGCTTAATTGTTATATGAAACAAATTTATATATATTATTATTATTATTGTTGTTATTATCATTATTATAATACATGGTACACAGGTATACACTGTACCCACTACAAAAGGGCCATGGTTTCCACAGATCCACTTGCAATGTGCAACACCATTCTTTGCCAGAACTTCAAGTGATTTGTTTTTTGCAAAGTAAAGTGACATTGGTCATTTTCACGGGGGATACAGTTTACTCACAGCAGTAGACCACACTACACCACAGCTTCACCTGGCTGTTAATCACATCCCTGTTGAATAGTTCATCTGACAGGCATCAATCTTGTCAGGTTACTCACTAAGGGCACCAGTGTGTGCAGTGCTGACTTTGACATTGTTTGGACATATATATAAAAAAGTAATATGACGCATCGCTAAAAGAGCCAGTTTCTTCCCCTCTCAAGCTCAATTTATACTCCACGTCTGTTACGGAGACCCCTCTACGTCGCTGGAGAGCCTGTCGGAGAGAGCCTCTCCGTCGTCTCCGGCTGCAAGAAATATTAAGTAATTAAATATATTAAGTATAAGTGTCCGTCACGCCATCAAGGGACAACGGAGACGGCAAGGGCTGGGATTGGTCCTCAGGACAGGCCGAGATAACGCTGCTCTGTGCCCTCCACTGAGGCGGAGCTGATCACCGCCGACAACGCCGCTGCCAAACTACAATAACGTCATATCTTAATACAAACACCACATGTTTAGACTCTAAATGGCTCATTTCTCGCCTCAAATGATCTTAAAACTGCGTTCCGGGGACAGAAAAATATTTATTTCATGTGAGAAACGGCCACTGTTTCAATGTTATTCAGCTGCAACAACAACAATAGGTCTTTCTCTCTCGGAAGCCATTGCTCACTGTAGCCAAAAGCACAACAACCTTGCGTAGCGACCCCTACTGATCGGGCGGGAAATTGCAGCACGTATCCGTCACCACGACAGAGAACTATGAAGGCTCGAGGGATCTCCGTGGTTACGCAGTCGGAGAATTTACTGTGGCCTTCGCGCGGTGCAGACTAACTGATTTCAATCAGTCAAATCTGTCAAAGGAGTGGGCAAAGGTCATAGTTCATCTCAGCAGACTGACTCCTTCACACTTGTCCACTATAACCACTGACTTCATTCAACCTTTGAACTTCTGAAAGCAAGGACATAGTACTACTAGTTAGCCAAATAGCCAGTGTGTTGTCTTTTGTTTCTGTATTTTATTGTTGTG
The DNA here is from genome assembly GCF_963457635.1 of Microchirus variegatus. Classification (NCBI taxonomy): domain Eukaryota; kingdom Metazoa; phylum Chordata; class Actinopteri; order Pleuronectiformes; family Soleidae; genus Microchirus; species Microchirus variegatus. Next base: position 7,618,539 of record NC_139822.1, on the reverse strand, counting down.
TATTTGTCACTAATGGATGACGACAACACGTTGCCATTGACTGTGTGTTCTGCTGCTGGAGCTCCTCTCACTCCTTAATGGCAGAAGTTACATACTGTGCTTTTAAGTTCCTGCGTACAGATTACCAGCAGCCCTCATTTACTCCCTCTCTGTTCTGAACAACACTTTCTGGATGTGGTTCCACTCACCTCACACTCACCACATATTACAGCAGCAGCAGCAGCAGTAGCAGCAGCAGTAACAGTAACAGCACTAGCAGCAGTAACATCAGCAGCACTAACAACCAGCAGCCTCCCTACACTTCTAAACTGCCAAGTGCATTAAAGTCACAATCTGATTTTCTTTTTAACTGTTAGAAAGTGCTGAGCAGTATAAGTGTCCATGCTGGAAGCATTTTTGATAATTGATGAATCAGTTTGATTGTTTTTTCAATAAAGAAAACTGTTTCTGTCGTTTTTCAGCTTCTTAAATGTGAATATTTCCTGGTTTCTTTGCTCCATATAACAAAGAAATAATTTTGGTTTGTGGACAACATGACATTTGACGTCATTTGGTGGTTTAGGAAACACTGATCAGTATTTTTCAGCATTCTGTGCAACAACGAAGCGATTAATGGAGAAAATACTAGAAAATAATCATTAGCTGCAGCCCTATATTGTTTTACTTGAACTAAACCAGACTAAATGTGGCGCCACCTACTGCCGTCTACCAACCATTGCAGTCCGTAGAGTCTCAGCTGCCGAGCAACCAGGGGTTGCCAGTTACGTCAGAAAATGAAACCTAAAAGACCTCGGCATTTTGAATTTGAATGTAGTAACTGTTTTTGGCCACATTCTTACATATGGCATCTTTAAGCTTTACAGATTTGAAATGTTGAGCCACCTGCTAATCTCTGTGAACTTATTCTCAATATTGACTGAACAGCAGTGGATAAAGGGAAACACATAAATATAAACATTTTCATTGACCACCTTCCGTCTTGGGTTTTTAAATGGCAATAGTCTACGAGGAGCCAGATTAATTCTATTTATCTGTCCAGACATTCGGTCCAACATTGGCCATCAAAATCTGCTGACTCACTGTATTTTAGCATGGGGAGCAACGAAGTAGAAAATAATGCTAACAAAGCCACTGACAGCTTTAAAACATAATGCTGCACTCACCTACGCAGTCGCAGCACTCTTCCCAGAGGTTTCCCAGACAGAGCATGCACTCTTTACAGCAGGAGCAGTTCCCGTCTGACGGACGACACTGACACAGCTCCTGCAACACATCATCACAAAGAACATCACTTTAATTCAACATTTAAATATAAACACCAAACCATCTGATCATAACACTCAAAGGTGGAAAAGCAAACCGCCAATATCATTTATTTGGTACATTTGACACAGCTTATCCTTCTTTTCTTCTGAAGTCGCTTACTGTAAATTCAAAAGAGAGTAGAGAGTGAATGAAGTGGTGACTGCTCCCTGTGCTCTACTAAATGATGCTCAGTCAGAACAAAATACTCAGAATGGTGTCAGTTTTATGTAACATTGCTGATAGAATTTTAATATCACAATGAACAAATAATGAAAATAATAATCTTTGTGTTGCATCTGAGCTGTCTCACACGCACGGTGTGAACTCTCTTAAAGGTGAAGTAAGTAGTTTATAGTGCCATCTAGAGGAGAGGTTGAAATTTACAACAAAGAACTGCTCCTCTGCTCACCCCCTCCCTTCCCTGAGCGCTACGGTATCCTCAGCCGGTCAAATGTCGTCCTCGTCGTCTTTCTCCGTGTCAGCAGATGAGGTTCGTGAGGCGAGGGAGAGGGTGGAGCTACCGCGGCCGTAGCAGAATAAGCGGAGAGAGTGGAGGCGGGACTTCTGCTACAAGTAAAGAGACGCTTGATTTGTTCTCTCGCGTTTGTCTATACAGGCTCCGGTAGAAACATGGCGTCTCTCTGCTAACAGTGGCTATGCAACCGCGGCCAGTGACCATGTTATTTTACATGACTTTTTGAAACACTACGAAAATGAAACAAAAAATATTATACAGCGACTAGACAATGCAGGAGCACATAATATGTATAAAAAAGTGGATTTTGGGTTATATAAACCCATAAATACTACACATTGTCCCTTTAAATTAAAAATATGAACTCAACAGCGAAGCACACGCTAACTTAGCTGCACTGTAGATGCACGTTTTCTAAGCTTACAGACAGCAGGACTCCTCTGTTCAGCCCTACTGTTCCCATACACATCGAGGAACTAGAAAATGTCATTCTTCTTCTTCTTCTTCATTAGTGCCGTAAGCTTCCTCTTCAAAACAAAAAATACGTCTTCTCTGGTTTGTCCATTTAGGCTGCTGTAGAAACAGGGCAGTGCTAGATGACAGCCCTCCTTGCCTAAAGTAAATTGTTTTCCCCTTAAGCGATGAAAAACAATCAATTATTCATTTAAAGTGATTATACACTTGTGCTAGTGTGTAGTATATTCAATTTCATGCATTAAACCCTTACTTTAAATAAAAGTAAATCGCACACCCGTGCACACACACACAGAAACAGAATTGAAATGTGGAGGTGGGATTGAGAAGTGGGATTGAAGAGTGGGTGAGAGAGTGCCAGAGTAGTTCCTCTCCGTGTCCTCGCTCTCTCTGCTCTCATGGGGAGCACATTCCTCCCAGTCAAGGTCACTGCTGTGATTGTGGAGGCAGTGGGGGAGAAACAAGGAGGAGGAGGGAAAAGAAAACACCTGGAGAACAGAACATGGCTGCTCCCCTCCTCCCTCCCTCCCTCCATTTCACCCTTGTTTTCCCCCCTCCTACTTTTCATTCCCTCTCTCCCACTCTCTCCTTTTGCTTTCTTTTTTCTTCTTTCCCCCCACTCGTCTTTTTTTATATCTTTGCAAGAGAGAGTCATCTCCAGCACATACATAGTCGCAGCCAACGATAAAAAGCTTCTCAGATGACTGCAGAGAGGGATTGCAAAACCACACACAGCTCAACTAAATCAGCAGCCTCTCAATCCCCAAACCTCTCTGCGTAACTGTGACTCTCAAAGGTGGAATTAGAAGAACTAAACAGCTGAACCTCAGGGGAAAAACACTCACAATCACGGAAAAATAACTTTTCATCCACTTTTGATAAAAGTGTGTAACATTTAGACAGATTGGCAGAAAAACTGACACTACTACCCTAGAATATGCTGTTATTAGCACGTAATCGTTAAAAATAACAACTGTCATTTTTGTTAACAAGCATACAAGAGTTACTATTTTATATATTTTGATTCAGGCAACATTTCGATTGATCTGAATAAAATAAAATTGCAATTGCATAAAGTAGGGTTCTCTACAATGATGTATGCATACTGCATGACGCAGGAATTTACACTGCTGCCAAAAATGACGCCAATGTAGAAAAAATGTGCATGGACACCCAGGACCTCACCAATGCCACATGCTTGGCCTAGTTATTTGACCCAGGAGTGACTGCCCATTCAAAAATGATTTTATTTTATTGAATGGGGTTAGATTTCTTTAATAGGAACTTTGGGCCAGGGATTTGCTTTTCAGAAGTTAGGGTTAGGGTTAGGTTAGGTTAACTGTGCTCATGTCTGTGCTCCGTCATGTAGTAAGTACTGAAAAAATATATTTAATGATTTGATTCTAATGAGTTCTAATCATCAGTATATCAAAAATAACTGCTATGCCCGTTAGTAGTGACTCGTTTGTGTGTCACGTGTAAAATGAAGTCACAACAGTTTCATGCAGCCGTGCTATCACGACTTGGCCCATGTTGAGGTACCATGGTTACCAAACTGTGTGGAGTCGACCCGTGCCGTGCCGAGCCAAGGCGAACCGTGCTGAAATTGTATAGTGGAAAAGCGCCATTAAAGAATTAAAACAAGATAGAACATTACCACATGGTACACTATACCACATATGCACAGCAACTTAAAGGGACACTGTGTAGTATTTATGGGTTTATATAACCCAAAATCCACTTTTTTATACATATTATGTGCTCCTGCATTGTCTAGTCGCTGTATAATAGTTTTTGTTTCATTTTCGTAGTGTTTCAAAAAGTCATGTAAAATAACATGGTCGTGGGCCGCGGTTGCATAGCCACTGTTAGCAGAGAGATGCCATGTTTCTACCGGAGCCTGTAAGGACAAACGCGAGAGAACAAATCAAGCGTCGCTTTACTTGTAGCGGAAGTCCCGCCTCCACTCTCTCCGCTTATTCTGCTACGGCCGCGGTAGCTCCACCCTCTCCCTCGCCTCACGAACCTCATCTGCTGACACGGAGAAAGACGACGAGGACGACATTTGACCGGCTGAGGATACCGTAGCGCTCAGGGAAGGGAGGGGTGAGCAGAGGAGCAGTTCTTTGTTGTAAATTTCAACCTCTCCTCTAGATGGCACTATAAACTACTTACTTCACCTTTAAGGGGGGGGGGTGACTGTGATCAGATAGCAATCAGATCTTGATGTGGACACATGAGACACATGTTACCGGGTGTAAATGCATGTGGTGAGGCTTTATCCAGTGACCATCTGATCATAAGAAACACATTTTAATGCCAGGTGTAAAGTGGGCCATTGTGTTGAACTTGTTTCAACATATTTTGTTGAGATATTTCATGTGTGATTTACACTCATTTGACGGCACAAAGAACCAAAAAACCAAATAACCGACTAACTGTAATAATGATCGCCTGCAGCATTTGCGACTTAATGAGTTGGATCTCGACCCCATGGGCAGCCGGGTTCTCTTTCGCTTCTTCTGCTTTTTATCTTAAGAGTGAAAACCAGCGTAATCAGTCAAACCTCAGCTACAGGAAAACTGAAGAACAAAAGCAGAGACAGTGAACGTGCTGCTGCTGCTGCTGCTGCAGCCATGTGCTCACTCTGAAATCTGCTGCCCCACCCTGCAGAACAGAGTTGTCCTGACTGTATGTTTCCTTCAACCAGCCTCCCCACAGAGACACACACACCTCCTCCTGACCTTAACCTCCCCTCCGTCCTCCCTTTTCTCCCTCCTCCACTCCTCATGTTTTCCCACCCTCAGGGGTTTTGGGGAATTCAGACAAATGACTTGAGACGGCAGCGGAGCGTAAAAACGAGTGTCGGGCAGCAGATCCCACTAATCACGAGCAGTGTGGAGCTACTACCGGATGGCTAGAGGTGGAGAAGTTTCTCCTTCAAGGCACAGCCACCATTGCTCTGGCCTCTGACAGCTAGCGAGTTGGTATCGGCGGGTCGAGGAAGCCGCAGAGCTTGTTGTCCCAGGCAATGATTAGCGAGCCACAGATGTTCTGTTCTGTTCAGGATGTTTAAGTTTTTACAGAAATTAAAGCCAGAGGCAGCAGATGTTGCTCATTAGTCGGAGCCAAAAAAGGCAGAAAATAGAGTGTAATAGTGTTACAATGGTTACAAGAGAATTAACTGTGAATAGTCATCATGAAAACAGAGTCATAAGAAAATATGGTTTCATGCTTGAAGATAGTTTTATGCTAGCGAACTTAAAAAAAAAAATTTGTTTAGACTCAATCAAATAGTCAATGATAGGCAGATTTGTTTTAAAGGTCCAGGGTATGAGAATTTGTGTCATCTAATAGTGAGGCCATTCACTCATTCACCCCAAAACAGGTTTGAACACACTTTCATACGATGCATCTATGTGCAGCTTATTTTCCATTACACATCTACACATTCACCAGTACAGGAGCAATGTGGGGTGCAAAACTGTCTGGCCCAAGGACACATCGGTAGTAATAGTAGCAGTGTTGGTATGATGGCAGCCATCTTGGAAACCCATGTCAGGGTTTTCCAAACTTGGGAGGTAAGGTCAGGGGGATTCTTCTTCTAATAGACAGGCTGTTCACTAAGCCCCAAATTACAGTGGTCGCAAAATGGACACGCTGTATAATAGATCTGTTGCGCTCTGATTAACACTGCTTGTGTCTCACATCCCATGTAGTATTGTTTATTTATTAGTGGAAACATGAAGGTCTAAGGACAGAGGATGTTACCAACCCTGTGAAGTCCCGTGAAACAAACTATGTTTTGTAAACTGTGGGATATACTAATAAAGATTGATTGATTGATTGATTGACTATGAAGGCAAAAAAAAGTCCAAATAAATATTACGTGACAAGCTTTTCACAGCAAAATGTTTTTTTTAAATCATCATTATTATTATTATTATTACTATTATTATTCCCGGTTCTGGAAACAACATAGCATCACTGTCTTATTAATTTGCCCTCTGTTGGACCCTGCAGTAACTACTTCAAATGGAGTGATCCGCTTTGAGGTTCTACATGTGCTTATCTGTGCAAGACCATGTCTTCACAAAATACCAGAAAAAGCAAAACACTGGTAAAGAGAAGAACATATCTAGAATGTTAGCATGTGAGTCATGAAAAACGAGCTAAAATCCAAAGTTCTTTCACAGACAAGGATTTACAGTATTTTGGGGCAGAGCTTTGACAACACAGCCTACAGGAGATTGTTGTTTTCACTGGCTTTGCGTAGCTTTAAAGGCCTGTCAATGTGAACTAGCAGCAAGACAGTGAGGTCAAAGAGGTGTAACACTTCTGAGGTTAAATACAGTGTTTTAAAATATGTTAATGGCAGAGGCAGGGCCAACACACACACACACACACACACACACACACACACACACACACACACACACACACACACACACACACACACACACACACACACACACACACACACACACACACACACACACACACACACACACACACACACACACACACACACACACACACACATTGAACTTGACAGGTGGTGGAAAAACAATTTTTTAACGGGAAGCCAACGCCTGCCCTCATCTTTTCCTCAAAACAAGTCCATGACAGAATTTGTGTTGATGAGGGGGGTAACACCTCTCATCCCATCACCCGCTGGGCTCCAGACGAGGGAAAATGTGACACAGAGGAAGTGATGACAGAAAGTTTAAATAATAAGTCGGAGAGGTTGACTGGAAAATAAATCTTACAACGAAACGTCTGCCTCAGTCCAAAGCTGTGACTCCACGCAGCATCAGGTGGGGAGCAGCACAGGTGTACATTTACTGTAGAGAAATTCACTTTTCCTGCTCCTCCTCGGCTTATCTGAGGAATGCATCTGCATTCTTCACAGCAGATTCCATCTTTGTTCTCAGGTTCAGACATCCACCTCACTGAGAACTTTTTCATTTGGACTGCAGGTACTGATGTAGTTTTGGATTTCTGAGAAGAATTTGTTCAAAAAGTGTCAATCGAGCAACCAAGAGAAGTGACTTTCTCCTTTACAGTTCATCCAGGGAGGTTTTCTGATTTGTTTACTGCTGATGTAAAAAATAAAAAATAAATATCAATATATATATATATATATATATATATATATATATATATGTACACACACACATATATATGTATAACATTTACATACCAAACTGTGGTATGCAAAAGGTTGGACACCCCTGTAAATGTTGAGGGTCGCATGGATTCCACTCAATATCAGCAGATTCAGGAGAACAATGTCCAGGAATCAATGACAAAGGTGTAGTTGTGTCGGGGCTGGATCTTTCAACAAGACAACGACCCTAAACACTGCTCAAAATCTACTAAGGCATTCATGCAGAGGAACAAATGAAACTTTCTGGAATGGCCATCTCAGTCCCCAGACCTGAATAGTATTGAAAAGTTGTGGTGTGATGTAAAGTGGGCTGTCCATGCTCGGAAACCATCAAACCTGACTGAACTGGAGATGTTTTGTAAAGAAGAATGGTCCAAAATACCTTCAGCCAAAATCCCGACTCTTACTGGAAGCTATAGGAAGTGTTTAGAGGCTGTTATTTCAGCAAATGGAGCCAATGATTTATAAAGGAAAATCATGACAATTTACATGCCCAAACTTTTGAATACCACTGTATACACACATACTTTTTTTTGACTGGTTTGGTTCTGTTCTTAACTTGAATTTGACTGTAACCATAAATATTCACTGGCATGAGGAGAAAATCTGTTTACACTGGCAGTTGTAACACTGTAGCATAAGAAGCCCCAGACTTGGACATATCCCTGTTTCAATCTACAAGGCTAGATATTAATTGATTCATAATAAACACATCATTGATATTAATGTCTTTTTTCAATATCAATTTTTATTAAATTTGTTTTAACAAAAAAAGACATTCTGCATTACTGTAAAAAAAAAAAAAGTCCATGTTATTTTACATCTTCTCAACATAATATTATTAAACAAGCACCAGCCTCAAAAACACAACACACATGTATTTTACCCATGTCCTTCTCTTCTCCTTTTGGGGATGAGCTCCATCTCTTGTTGTAACATCAAGACAGCCAATCACAGGCACTGTTAGATTACAGTGAAACAACATGCTGCATGCTTATTGGCTCACTGACGCAGACTCCTATATATTAATAAATAATAATAATAACATTTGATATAATGAGAAGAGGGCCACGCGGTTGGTGTAGTCGTGTATAGCGCTCTTTCCTTTGCAGCAAGAAGGCCCGCCCAGGTTCGAGGCCCGGTTGGAACAAGGGCCTTTGTGCATGGAGTTTGCATGTTCTCCCAGTGTGTGCGTGGGTTTTCTTCGGGTTCTCCGGCTTCCTCCCACAGTCCAAAAACATGCACATTTGGGTACTAGGTAAACAGAACACTCTAAATTGACCGTAGGTGTGAGAGTGAGAGTGCTGACTTATGTGCAATAAGTGCAACATATGAAAATACAAGGCTGAGTCCAAATGTCATGATTCTCTCCGTTTATGTCAATTTGTGTCTGCGTTTTCGTTGACGACGGCTTCTTTGGGCTGTTTTGATTCGTTTTGTAGCGAGAATCGCGTTCCGCAGGCTCGCCGGACACGGGATTTATGGTGGCGAATTAAGGCTAGATTTCCCCAAAATTTCTTTTGACTTTTCCGTAAGTTTGGAATTCAACCCTAAATACACGCGCAGAGCTGTCATCAGTGGCACTGTATCTTGCTGTGGGTCCGAGCTACAAATTCATTGGTCTGCATCGGTCACATGAGCACATGATGATACGGAAAACTATCGACGAGAATAACATTTTCAATAATATAATATAATTATATATCATATTATAAGTAATATAATAAATACAATTATTTTATAGTTAAGTTTGCATAACATATCTCATAGGTATTTGAATATTTAGTACTTAATCATTACTCTAATTATTTGGCATTTCACCAGACACTGGCCTTTGACATTTTTTTTATAATTAAACCCTGTTTACAAAACTGCTCATGGACCACAGTTCCCACCCCAGCAAACACCCAGAAATAATAGAACACGGCAGTACAGAAGAACAATGCCAGCACAGAAGAAAAACAAACATGGCAAAATTCAGGGATATACATTTTTAGACTGACAAGGAGAGTTATTTTAAGCTCTGTCAGCTTAAAAAATTGGACATTTTAAATTCATGGATGACAGGCCAACAACTAGGCCGCAAGCTAAATATGAAAGGCGACAAATAATGACCAGCTGAAAGGGGGCCTATCATCTATAAATCAATTCCCCATTAGTGCTTTTTTACTGGGACAAACGCAGCCGAACAACTGAACAGTATAGTGGTGATAAAACTGTAGCTCGACTTGACCGTGCATGACTGATATCCATCCATCGTCTACTATCCTACACGAGGGTTATGGGGCCGGCTGACACGGGGTGAAACGTGGGGTCACACACTGTACAGATCACCAGACCATCACAGGGTAAACACAGAGACACACCAGAGTGTTCTGGAGAAAAGCCATGCAAGAACATGCAAACTCCACACAGAGTCTTGAAGTGGTAACGTCCTCACTGTGAGGCTCTCAGTCAGACCAGGTCACAAACCCGGGTCTTTTTGCTGTACGGCAACAGGACAAGCCTCACAATAGGATACGATACGTGAAGCATGGTCCACAATACCAATAATATCACAATACAACTATCCTGCGGTGATCGATATATTGCAAGACAATCACATAGCGATACATCACAATATCTCTGAAGATAACAAAACATCCATGAAAAGTTAAAAGTTCAGGATTTCTCTATTTATTCACAACATAGAGAACAAAGTGAATAAAGTCTATCTAACATAGCTTTTTTTTGCTATTATCCTGCTGCAAACTCTGTCTGATTTGTCCAGGTAACTTCTGCCCAAGTTTCCCTCATTCATTTGAGCAGCCCCACTGCAAGGAGACCTGAAGTAGTGACGCCCAGTGAGTGAAACTGGCAGGAAGTGTTTACTTTAGAGTTCCTTCATTTGCTAATGAAAATAATGGATATTTGCCCTGGTGTGTCGATTATTGCATTGCACAAAGAAGGACAACAAACTATCATAAAATCAATATTCTGACCAATTGAAACCATGTGTCCCGACAACATAACATTATTCAACAAATTCGCAAAAAAAGTTTATATTGATTTGTGTTGATTTTATGTGACAAATCTGTGCAGCCACATTTCAGTAGGAGAATGACAGTTGTGTGAGCACCAACTGTTCAGAGACAGAGAATTCAAAGTGTGAAAACCTCTCACCTGTATGAGGCACTTGCTGACATCACTGGCGCACAGAGCTTTGTTGCAGGCCGAGCTCAGGGACAGTCCTGACAGGAGAAAGAGGAGAGTGACAGCAGTGGTCGTGGCTGTGGAGGCTGTGGGGAGGGTCAGCTGACCAGGCCTCATGGTGGCAGCTCAGCAGCACAACACTGGAAACACCTACATCAACACAAGAGCACAGGAGCACGTCAAAGGTCAGGGTCAAAGGTCAGGGTCAAAGCCTCAGCAAGGTGATTCCTCATGTCCGTCCTCTACCTTCAGTTGGATCTTATCTGTAAGACTTTTTTCCAAACGTATTCTGAAAACTTACCACTACAGAGGAAACAGCTGATCTTTGGGAAAAGAAGAAAGGAATACTAAATAAGACAGCAGTTTCAAACTAAGACATTGTGTGCACATTTCCTGAAAATCTTGTGTAACTGTTGAGCTGGTGTTACTTAAATACAGGCGCATCTCAATGAATTAGAATATCGTGGAAAAGTTCAGTGAAAACTTGTGTATTATATACATTCTCCTTGTGAAGGGTGTCAATGATTGTCTTCTGGACAACTGATCAACCTGAGAGACCATTTTGAAGGAAACCTTTGCAGGTGTTTTCAATTGATGACACCATCAAGTTACAATAGTGAACTTTTTCACCATATTCTAATTTTTTGAGATACTGAATTTTGCTTTCTTGTTAAATGTGAGCCAAAATCATCACAATTAAAAGAACCATAGACTTAAAGTACTTCAGTCTGTGTGTATTGGATGTAAATAATACACACGTTTGACTATTTCAGTTGAATTACTGAAATAAATTAACTTTTCCACGATATTCTAAACACTGTCCCATCCCAAAAAA